>NC_057878.1:17066463-17366463 GCF_019740435.1 Gambusia affinis
AAAATATATGGAAGTTAGTGGTTAACATGTAAAAAAAAAAAAAAAGGTATCATCAAAGTATACACAAGCAGTGTGATACGTTGTGAATTTCCAGTTAATCTGAGAAGGAGATATTTGTATTTTTGTCCAGTTCAAAAGAAATTTTTAACTCACATTTGTGGAAAATACAATTGTAACTTTTCTGGGTTTATGCAGTAATTGGCAATATTAACTTAGATCCTTTTTCTGTTCCAATTTTTATTCTTGACCATCCCACACGTATAGATTTCATATTTATGGATGTAATAGTTCACACTTAAAATAACAAGCCTTAACAATGAAAATAAGATGACTGCACTCTCAAAGTGTCAAAATATCTGATTTGCTGGTATTTTACTGGTGGACCCTTTCAAATCTTAACCCATGTGAAATAATAAATTGATTCTGTATTAGTAACAGTTATAAGGTGTACGCATCTAAAGAGGGTTTTATGTATAATATGTATTCTACTAAGCTAGAGGTAAAGACAGGCTGCATGAGGCTTGTCGAGTTTGGAAAGTCCCTTGGTTTTTAAGAGCATGCTGTTTTAGTTATACAACAGCAACAGCAGTCAAATTCTATCCATGTGATTCTCAGTAAATAAAGCTTGGCATCCAACTTTACAGATTATGACTTGTTTAAAAATCTGTGTTTCTGGCCTTAGGGTTGTGTTTTAGAACATATAAAACAAAATGAAAAAAAAAGTGCCTGAAAGTTTAGAAACTGTAAACTGATCTGCCAAACATATAGTGATGCCTAGGTTGCAGTCTGATGGCATGTGTCCAATGGTATGTTAGACTTTCAATATGTTTCTAATCAAACATATCTTATTAAATGATACTATAAAGTTCTTTTTTTCCAGGACCACCCACGCTTGTCTCATTAGAATTTAGCTTTGTTTTGAGAACACTTAGGAGGTCAGTGTTGTAAACTGTTCCCAAGTAAACTTTATTTATCAGACTGGGGTGTCAGGTGAATTTCCTGCTGCAGGGACCATGTACACAATGGCATTATGCTAAGCCTGAACAGCACCATACAATGTTTACAATAAAGTTTGGAGAGCTGCCAGGCAGCAAAATCTACACAATGAGACAATCCTCAGGGGGAGCTGCTTAATGTGGCCGTTTCAGTCCCGAGAGAACTACCTTTGTGTCTGTATTAATCTTGTGGGACATTTGACATTTGCAAAATGACATTTAGATATAACATGCCATGATTTTCTCTAATAAAGTTGAATCAATTTAAATAGATTTAATTAATCAGCAGATATTTGCCTAGAAATCCCAATCACAAATGCAAATTAAAAAAACAAACGTCTACCTTCAAATTTAGATTTCCAAAATAAATTTAAAAGTTAATTTTATATATTTAGCTGACAGCCTTAAAGTGCTATGTTGTCACTTTAATGGGATTCTAAGCAAAATAACTACTTTCCAAAAGATTTGTTTGCTTTGCCTTGTTTTACAAGATTATCTTCATGTCAAAATACGCATAGGCTAATAATGACAGAAGTAGAACAAGGGTCTCAAGTGTCTATTTTTCATTGCTATTTGAGCCCTAATACTTGCAGCAATGTTGATATAAAGTTCACATGAAATACTGCATAATTTAATAAAACCTTACCGATTTAATTGTATCCTCCAACAAGACAATAATTATTTCAGCCAAACTTTGATCTGCTACAGTTGAGTCAGCATGATATTATCACAATATAACTCTCAGTAAAAATATCCCAGTTGTTGTTTTTGTTGAAATTTACCTAAAACCTGAAGAACTACACGTCTGCTTCTATTTAAACCAGAAAAAACAGCAATTAAATTCAAATGCCCATGTATTTTACTCATTAGTTCAGTTAACATGAACAAAAATTTTCAATTATTTTATTAGTAATTGTCAAATGCCACATGTGTTATACCCAGAAATTTTTCAGAAGCAGGCGGAGGAGGGGCTGAAATATCACTATATGCTCGGTCAGCCTGGCCTTTTCTCTGACATCTGTTCAATAGGACTTTAAACCACAACCACAAACTACATTTTGAAAGTGTAGTCGTCTTTGAACTTTAGTACACCTTGCCAGTGTTAACTGCCTTACCCACAACCAACACATTAACAGAAGACCACAGAGAACATCCTCAATGAAAAGCAACATTGCTGAGAATGCCTTTGTTATGAAGGGAACAGGTAAATTTTACCTAATTTTACTTCTTTCCTTTTGGTCTTATTTTATTTTTTGCAACTTATTGTGTAATTTTTCTTATGAACTTATAATGAGCATTACTGTCTATCCAAAACAGACTCTTACTTTTATCCAGGGAAATCATAAAACAATATACTTAAAAAGTGAACATGACCTCCAATTGGTTAAAACCAACATAGTGTGGGACAACTGCCAAAATTACAACCCTTTTACTCATCTCTTGGCAAAGAAAAAGGGAATTGGGCAAATAAATAAGAACATTTTTGGCCATTTTTCAATTCAGACCTCACAATAACTATAAACAAATAGATCAACAACAACAGGTGAGATAAAGAGATCCATCTGACTACTTGGGAATTATGGGAATATTTGCCCTTTATTCTCTGCACCAGATGTTTGGCAATTTTTATATAAATACACAAAGCTGTGGAGAGTTAAATGTTATTCTTAAGGCATTCTTATGACATATTCAAGGTAGCCTTTCCTGCATTAAAAAGGAGGTTGTCACTAATTTACTTGCAAAGGTCAAACCTCCTGAACTCTTGCATTCAGGCATGAAGGCTTTTAGTTACAACTTCCTGTAGCAACTAGTGCTAGTTGCCTTGATTCATCAACAGACAAAGGCTGAGGAAAAATCTTTGGTGCTGATCTGACTGAACTACAGAATCAAGCCCCAAAATTCTCAAGATCCCTGCTAGATTTAGATTTAGAGCCACTTTCATTTATCAAAGAAGTTTTTTTCCTGATAAGAAATAGTCCTCACATGTCCTGAAGGATATTGAGACAAAATGCAAGTCAGGATATAATTTTCATTGTTTAAGTATATTTGAACAATAAATGGCATGACAAAAATTAGTTATACTCTTCTCAATAATCAAGAGAAAAGCCTCTGCTGGCATTACAGATATCACACACTTCTCATAATTGCTGAAATGTCACAGCAGGTATCTTTGGCCATTTATCTTTTGCATGTCTTTGAAGTTACAAGCCCCTTTTTCTGTCACCATCATCTCCCTTTCTCCTCCCCCCCAGATTCTCTATCAAATTTAAGTCAGGAATGTGGTTAAGCCATTCCAACATATTAAGGAGAAACATGTTGGTAAAAGTTAAATCAACTAGGAACATGATTATTTTGGGTCGAACCCTAAATGCTGACACACACTGTAAGAAAGGCTCTTTTTTCATATACTTGTTTGCTGTTTTATGAGATCAAGGAAAAGTGAGAACATGAAGCAAAGCAGCACGGTGTCTTAAAATAACCTCACAATTATTTCCCTTGGAAATACCCACTGTGTACATGTCAGTATGAGTGTGTATATCTTTGTGTGTGTACTGGATCTTGTAATCTCTGAAATTATGCAGGTGTGTGCCTGTTTAATTATCCCAGCACAATCTGAACTTGCATAAACATATGTAAAGATCTCCTCTGGATCAAATGCATATTCGAATATTTTCCCCACTGTTTCTGAGTCTGTTATTATAAGCACATCTGTTAAAGTGGTCACTAGCTGGCAATATTTTTTTTATGGGTAGGGTCTACGATAGAGGTACAAATGCTTGTTTGAGATAACCTTTTCTTTCATGCTTTCATAAAAGGTGGTTCAATCGCCTCTCTGTCTGCACTAAGCCCCCCACACCCTCTGCATCCTGGGCAGAATGCTGAATCAGAACTCACTCCCTTTCCTCTAACGCCCGACCTAATGGCTCTGGTTGGCCTAATGAACTTCTCTACAAGATCTTTTGTTTCATTTAGAGTGACTTCCCACACATCAGAATGACCTGGGCTGCTCATTACATGGATACTGATGTCACACTGGACTCCCAGTGATTGTTTCTATGACTTATTTTACAGCCAGCTCTTTTCTCTGTTCTATTTTATGACACTTTAGTGGTTTGATTGCTTAGTGAGACGGAATAACATGCACACAAGAACAACTGACCTGGTCTTAAATTAAGAAGATTAAGGAATGTGACTTGGGCCTTGTGTGGAGCTAAAAGAAAATTGGGTTTCTAATCAGGAGATATTAAATTGCATGTGATGGTCCGTGTCCATTGAAGCAACACTTGCACTTATTTTACCCTCAGAGTCAACCATCAATCCCAGTCATGTCATGAGGGAGCAAATCTGCAGCAGAAGCAAACCCCTTTTAGAAAATTTCTACTGTGCTGTAAAAAGGACAAGTTCACAAACAAGTACGACTTAACATTTTTCCCCAACTTCCTCTGGTGGTTTCAACCCTGAAAAGAGTCTATTTCCAGAGGTTGCACTGTGTACAGTATAGTTTTGTGTCCACCCAAACAATAAGGAAGTGGAAGTTTTAGTCTTGCAAGCTAAAAGCACAGCAAATTATAGAAAACAACAGCATAGTCACTAATAATTGTAAAATAATTTGTAAGTAAACAATAGATGCAATAATTGCTTCTTTACTTTTAGTAGTGGATAGATGAGGCAAAAGCTCTCACTATCTAGTTTCTGTGTCTATATATATAGTAAGCTGCTGAATATAACATTGAGCTAATATGAAGAGCAACGTTGGATGTAACGTGAAGTAAAAATGTATTGCACTTGATTTTGTTTCCAGATTTTTGTTCTGAACATTTTCTTAAGCATTAACTTTCAACCTCTAGGGGGTTGCATGATTAACTAAATTTAAATGAGTGAATTTATAAATAGGTCAAACTAAATTTGGCAACTGAATTTTATTTTTGAATTAATTGTAATAAAACAATACATAGAGATAAACTGATATAGAAATATTTAATATTTTCAATTTGAAATAAGTTGGTTTGAACTAGGGGGAACCAGCTGAAACTTTAGGTTTTATGTTGTTCACTATTGTTTTTAAACAAAAGAAAAAGAAAAAAAAACAGAGCTTGGCATTGTATGATTTACTGAGTCTGACTGTGTCAGTAGAGTATGAGTATTTGTTACTGTGTTTTACTGAATAAGATTGAACTGTATAAAAATTAACTGGATCGTACTGAATTAATCTGGGTTAAAATTTAGTTTCTAAGCGGTTACTTTTTATGTAAACTGGCAATAAATATAACTAAACAAAATGTCATCGAATTAAACTGGGCATTTTCAAACATACAACTTAAATTTTTGGTGCCAAACACTACATTACTCTTCTAAAGTATTACAAATACACGAAAATAAATCCAGGACCACCTTAGACATAATGGAACGATTGGTATGCATCCTTCCATAAATAAACAACACCAGAGGTAGAAGCTCTGTTTTGAAGAAATAGGTTGAGCAAATAATAATAGTAAATTAAGTATTAACATTTTATTTCTTATTTTTGGTATAACATAACATTAAATCTCACACTGATTACACAAAATCTATAATATTTTCTCATATATTTAGACTACCTTTCCAAAAGGTCCACCCCTACAGCAAAAACAGAAATGGTTTCTTCCACCGTGGAAGCCTCGTCTAGGTCCAGCACAGCGGTGACTGCAAATCAATGAATCCGCCTGAGATTACTGGTACACGGACCGAAGTTTGGATCATTTACCGAGGGGATTCGTTAAAATCCGGACACTTGATAACAGGGACATGTATACATCAAGTATGGACAAAAACGTATTTTCGTCTCCTTTAGCGGACTAGAGAGGACGCATTTTCTTTTTTCAACTAATATTGAACTCAAAAGTGGAGTTTGGTGCATTTTTGCTAACTAAACGTAACTAAAAGTAACTCCTTGTTCAGATTGAGAATGATTTTTGCTAATACTGGAAACCTACTAAGGACTCCGTATCGCAAACAGGTAAGCACACTCAGTCTGCCTTTTTAATAAGAAACTCCCGACTCCTCTAAACTGCCTCTAAGTTAAAGTCGCAAAATTAGTCTCGCAATTTGAGAGCTCTAATTAGGAGCTTTAAAGTCGTGTTGGTGTACGGTGGTTAATTGTAATTGCTGCGTTGTGTTCTTGCTAATCATTTGACATGAACTACGAATAATGAAAATCCCTTCTTCTCTGGCGGTAGACCAGGATACGGGACACAAACAGTCGGGACACATAGTTACGTAAAACACCAGTCTCTAAAAGTCTCTCATCACTTAATTTGTTTGGTATTTCTTTAGAGCAAATTAACTCTTTAAAATACATAAATAATCATACTTTGGGCTAGTTGGTATAACTAAGGCATACATTTCTTTAAAATCTATTGTTTCCAGATGTTCACAGTGTACAAATCATACATTACAAATCATACATTCATATTATCTCCATTGGTTATTATCTCACACTGC
This sequence comes from Gambusia affinis, assembly GCF_019740435.1. Taxonomy (NCBI): domain Eukaryota; kingdom Metazoa; phylum Chordata; class Actinopteri; order Cyprinodontiformes; family Poeciliidae; genus Gambusia; species Gambusia affinis. The sequence goes on from NC_057878.1 coordinate 17,072,940, forward strand.
ACGACTAATAAACTAATTTTCTCCAGTTTCCTTCTGGTTCTTTAAGATGTTTTTATTGGACGCATATACTCTGTCTTGCTCAGGGTGTTTTATCCGGTGGCTGGAGCTTCATGGGCGAGGCCTGTTACTGGAAACCCTGCGTATATTTCCGGCGAGCCTATGACTGCCCTGCTGGTCTGGAGCTGGCTGATAAGATGCCATGCTCTCCCTCCCACCACCGCCACCGCCATCCAAGCACTGCTGCTTCTGAGCTGTCTGGCAGCTGTATGAAAACAAAAATTCCCTTGCAGTTTCACAGGAAAAGGGGATGTTGTAATTCCCGAATCACAAGGAAGGAAAAATAAGGCTCAGGTTTCTTCGGTTCCTCCCTTTTAAGACTGCTTTGACTTGGGTATTTGTACATTTGCTATAAACTGTCAGTTAAACTGTTTTAATTCCACACATTTATTTTGGTTATTTGGTGTCTGTTGATACATCTATAGCTCGCTAAGGCTGCTTTTACAAAAGGCCATGTACAAAAAGATACATAAGAAACGTTCAAGATTTTGTTTTATAATGTGTAGTTAATTGCATTGTCAGGACACAATATACTCAACAATCCCATGATGTTCAGCTTTATTTCAGCTTTTTTATGTGCTGAATTTTATTGAATAGACTAAGAAAATATGTTGTAATTTTTATGATAATTAGCTTTATGTCTATATTTAACAACTTCCGATGAAGATTTATAGATGTGGAAGATTTAAGGCATGCAGCATCATTGTTACGGTACTCATAACAACCAATGAAGATTTTCACAGTCGAACTAGGAACATTCATAAGACATTAGTTTGTCAGGCTTGTTTTATGCTCAAAGGCATGCGAGGCAATTGACCATTCAGTCACAAGAAAAGGTCCTCTGGGCTGTGGTCCCGACTTGGGTTGCTCAAACCTGTCACCACCTCATGCATGGGATTCCATGAGCTTCCTCTCGGTTTGGGATTCCTCAGAGAATGGTGGGGGTTGCGGGGTTGAAGATAATCAGTATCAGATAGTAAGGAGGAGGACAGATCCCTAAAGGCGAAAAGTTCCGCCAGACTAGGACATCTGGGTTTTGTAAACAGAAAGGACAAAGTTGTGCAATTATAGCCCTCTGATCTGCATGGAAGAAATGCCCAAAATACATTCCAGAGTGTATACAGCTGAAACCAGATATTTAGATACACTGTATAAAAAGACACTCTTGTCTTTGGTTCGTCATTGTCTGGCATTAAATCAGACTAAACATTTCCTGTTTTAGGATGACGCAAATTATTTTGACGTGGTAAGTGCCAGAATAATGGGCAGAATTTCTTTGTTGTTTTCTTCATATGGGCATTTTACTTACATTTTCTCAATATTTGTTAGAATTGACTTTTATGTTGCATATCTCATTACAAGTTTGGCACAAACCTTGTCTGGAATTTGCCCCATTCTTCTTCCCGACACAACCGGCAAAGAATGGGGACAGGTTTGAAGGCCAGCTTGTTTTCACTACTCCTTTTTAGCTCTGTACACATATTTTCTATGAGACTGAGATCACCGCTTTATAGTTACCGTTTCAAAACAGTTTCTTCCCTCTAACCTTTAGGTTGACATCTTGAGAGGTTGCATCAGTATTTCCATATTAGGTTCTTTCCTCATGATTCCATTTTATGAATTGCCCCAGTGGCTCCAGCAGCAAAATATACTAATAAATATACTAGTCACCATGGTTAAACACTTAAATTTTAGTTTAATCAAACCACAGGACATGTCTGAACTAAAATGTGAATAACAGTCTTGCCAGTTTCTACCAACATCTTCACAAGTTTTTTTGTTCTCTGGGACACAGAAGCCATCTTTCTTTTTGAACAGTATGATGGTTGGAGATTCTCATGCTGTTTATACTTGTGCATAGCTGAACAAAAGAAATTTAGTTTATCTACATGTACCTATTTGATTTTCTTTGATAATGTCACACACACACCTTAAAACACATTCACATGTGTCCCTCCATTTAACTGAAGTATAAAATTCATTCTCACAATTTTCTACCATTTTGTCAGATGATAATTTTTTTTTTTATATCATCCTATCCGACGCAGAATAGAAAAAATTTAGTGTGATTTGTTGTCGGGCAGTGAGAAAAGTGGTTATGTATATTTATTATGCACTGTATATTAAAGACTGCTTTCAACAGTTGCTTTTTTAACTCAAATAAATATTCTGAGATTAAAAACTATAAGGCGGGCTCTCTCTAAAATAATGGAGAAAAGTCAGCCATTCTCAACAAGCAAATATTTGAACCTGCATTGAGAAGTTAGTGCAACACTTTTCTATGTGCTGGAGGATCCAGTGGACCTGTTCTGTGACTACGGAGGAGAGATCGGATCCGCTCCCATGAGCATTTCTGTTCACTGAAACATTACTTAGCCTTACTCTAAACCAGGGCTCTGCAAACTTTACAATCCAAAGAACCATTTTTTTTTTCCTCAGTTTACCTAAATAAAATTAATTTAGCAATTTATAGGTTACATTACCATCAGAAAAATTACAACTTATAATTTTGATACATATCTAGTGAAGGAAATTTGTTGTAATAAAAACCCTCGCCATTTAATTTATAGGTTTTTAAATAGAGAAAAACATAAAACTTTTGCAAAAATAAAAAAGGCTGGATATGTTTTCTTCTAAGGCATGTTGATAATCCTGGAGAATTTTTTATATATATAAAAAGCCAATTGTTTCCAGATTTTAAAAAATTATACACTGCTAGTACTTTAAGTGTTCTTCGGTTGTTCAAATACTTGTGGCTCCGGAGCCACAGTGATTTTTATCTTTTCCATATCTGCTACAGTAGAACAGCAACTAAGTAACGTCATATTCTCATTTTAACCTTGCTAACTCTCTCACTGTATTTATCACCTAAATGTACAGCACAGTTGCATTTTTATGCAGATTAAATGTCAAGCTGTTATTGTACGTTTTCACTCTTCAGCCACTCGTTGCCTCATTGTCCCACCCCATGGCTCCACCCAGCCCAAGCACCAACAGCAGCACCAACAACAGCAGCAGCAGTTCAGGAGGCTGGGAACATCTCAGCAAAACAAACCTCTACATCCGAGGCTTGTCCCCTTCAACCACAGACCATGACCTGGTCAAGCTCTGTCAGCCGTGAGTATTACACTTCCTCTGTTAGTTCTTATTGATTAGTTATTGATTTATTTTTTTTTCTTCCTAAGCCAGCTTCAGTTTGCAGTGGTTGTCACTTATTGATATAAACTGGTAGAAATAGAAGAAAGAGAAAAGGTTAAATGGTGGATGTATTGGCTTTTGTGTGAGGATTGTGACGTGCACAGATGTTAAAATGTATTGTAGAGCAGTGGTCCCCACCCCCTAGTCTGCGGACTGGTACTGGGCCGCGCAAGAAATAATTAAATATTTCCGTTTTATGCATTATTTGAGTCTGGAGGATCTTTTATTTTGAGAATTAACCAGATTCTCTCAACAAGACCAATGTTGGTGGTCTTGTGCACCAACATTGAGCCCACAAGCAGCAAAATGAGTAAGAAATAGATCAGATGTCTTTGAAAAATTTCTTTGCAAAGGGAAAAAGGCCCAGAGACAGGAGAATGAATTTATCCCAGACTGGTAGGTGATTCCCACATTCTAAGCCCACTCTGCATGACATGGTGACCGGCTCGCTAATGAGGCAATGAAGCCTTCAAAACTGCTTCTCCATGTAGAGACCAAGCACTCTGTGCATAAGCAACACTCCGGGTGTCATTGTCTCTCATCACTCACAGATGGGACTGTCTTGTTGCAGAGAAGCAAGCTCATGGCTCCCATTAGTCGTTAAAATTTTCACAAAAGTAAAATGTTCATTTTTGTGGCGCATCTCTATCTTATTTTGAAGGGATATGTAAACGTTACCATAGCGACCAGAGTCAGAGAACGGGCAGTGGTCGAGATGAGATGAGAGGAGTAGAGCTTGTGAGTTTTAGGTCTGGTTCACACGGCACAATTTAAGAACTGTCGGCCGATTATCCAAACCTCTGATCACACAGAACTGATAAAAGTACAAGAGGTTCAATCGGTTTGTGTGTCCAGCCACAGGGCAGGAACTCAACACAGGAACTGATTCCACTCACGAAAATCCCAATTCCAGAAGAAAATCCAGTAAAACCCTCAACATACCATACGTGAATTTAGAATAATCAAACACGGATGACTATGCAGAAGCAGCAGTGATAGTTTGTGGACTAATTTTAAGCGATAAAAGACGCAACAAAAAGAAAAGGCCTTTGATAAAAGACGGCGGGAGCAGTCGCTCTATTTGCTGCACTATGATTTGGAGACGAGTTATGTTTGTTTGTAGTTAACATTTTCAAGTGAATAAACATAACCACATATAATAAACATATATAAAAATGATCTTTATACATAGTAATAAACATTTCCACATAACACCTCCGATGTCCATCGGACTCTCGGTTGCGCCATGTCAACTGTTTGGGATTCCCCTCCGTTCTTACCGCGCTTTCTGATTGGCTACCTCTCACATTCAATAGGCTGCATTCTCGCTCCCAGTCAGGGAAAACCCCACAGACTGCGATAAAAGGGCCAAGACAATGTTGAATATGCCCGATTTTAGTTTGGGCATATTCAACACACCACCACATAACACACCACACACTGCAGGACGTTGTAAGATTGTCGTAAAGGAAAAATCGGGGCAATAAAAAAAAAAGGCTTTAGCTGGAACGCCAACATGCAGAAGCATTATCTGATGGTCGCCCCTCCTCCCTCCGGGCCGCAGCAAAATTGGCAAGTCTTGACCGGTCCACGGTAATAAAAAGGTTGGGGACCACTGTTGTAGAGCACTAAAGTAAGAACACCAACTAACATTTATAATAAATTGTAGCCTTTTCCACAGAAAGCTTTTTAAATATGTCCCATGTTCTACTGTTGAGATGTGTTGAAGCTGATGGGTCTCTATATGCTCAAAACAACAGTAATTTCGATTGGAGTTGGTGTGTTCAGTCCACCTTCTCTTACCAAATGATACGATTATATCTAAGTTAATTCTGCAATGTTGTATCAGTCTTACTAAGTTCATAATGGTATTTCAAAATAAACTTAGACCGCACTATAATCGTTTTCACAGAAACTGTTTTAAAGTCTGCCATTGTCAAAACGTGCTACAGCTGATGCTGTTAGAAAGAAAAACAGATAAAGTTGGGTGGAAGTGAACAAAAACTGACAGAAATTAGAATCAGTAATTCTTGAATGAGTAAAATCAGAGATGACTGTGCTGGCCTGCAAATTTTTGAAATAAAAGGACATTGAGACTTCAGTGCACACTGATGCACCACTCAATCACGTCTGTTTGGTGTTTGGCAATTACCAAAGACGAAAAGTGGTACCTAAAGAGGCGGTCTTTTAAATAGCAAAATTTCAATCAATTTTGGAAGAGATGACAAAAGTTGAGGTTGGATAGAAATTAAACAATGAGCGATAACTGCAGATAAGTCAGTGTTGCGATTCTCTGCAAAACAGGTTTAAGGTGATCTTGTCTGATTTGTACTTGGGAAACTAATGTAGAGGAAAAGGGAATATTAGAAAGTGTGTTTTTTAGGGCTAATAAGTCCCTGTTTACATTTAAAAAAGGGGAATAGATAACATTAGATTTAACTGAAATCTGAATTCGACAGGAAAGAGAAGGAGATGCGTCAGTGCTGAGCCGCTCTACAAATCTACTCAATGTAGGAGAGAAGTTTCAAAGTGTACATCAATTTCAGTTTAGGGGTATTATTGCATGCGAGCAAAAAAATATTACAATTTAAGAGTGTTTCTATTTAGATTCTTTTTAGTATATCTTATTGTAGATAGTAAATCTGAAGCGATGTCAAAACAATTCCATGTACCCTACTCATAAATGTACTACAATATTCTGTTTAGGGCACTGGAATGGCAAACACACTGCCTTTATAAGTTAGGAGATTGGAATTCAGAAGACAGAAAGGTCAGGAGTTCATGCTCTTTCACCTGGTTTGGATCCACCATGATTATTAGCTAAAGTGTCCTTCTGACTGATTGCAGAGTGCATTGTGTCTCCTATCAGCAGCAACTGCAGCTGTTTTAAAACAAAAGACAGACTTTCTCTTTAGATTATCCTAATCTTTTTTTTTTGACATTTTAATCTACAGCCTAAAATATGTTATCTTTTGAGATTACAGTCTTTGACGTACCTTGTGAGCTCTGAAAAACAGTTGTACAAAGCATGTTCTGAGTATCACTTATATTATAAAGTTTGCTAGAAGAAATGCTAATCAGTAGCTGGATCATGCATAAAATATCCTTAAAATGACATTGGTGCTCCTTTAGATGGTATCACCAATACCCTTCTTTGTTCTGCATGCAGCCAATAACAGTTTTGAAACTGTGGCATAAAATAGTCTTTGATCACCCCAAAGTGCAGGGGCTTTACCAGGATGGTACCAAAGCAAGCCGGCTCCAACTGAAAGAGGTTTTGTTTGAAGAAGCTAGATAAGATCGGTGTAGTTTGGCTTGAGAAAAAAAGGGACAAGTTGAGATTAGTGTTTTGCACACATGTTGGGGTTTTCAGCACCACATGGAAACCACTTCCTGTTTCTCATATTTTTGCAGTGATGTCATGGATCGTTGCTCAATCCTCCCTCTGTGTGAATTTTATATAACTGTCTGCTTCTGGTGTGTGGGCCTGCTAACTAAAGGCCTCATTTCTATTCCTCCATTTTTTAGGTACGGCAAAATAGTATCAACCAAAGCCATCCTGGACAAAACTACAAACAAGTGCAAAGGTGTGTGAAGTTTTAATTGTTCCTTTGTTCTTTTCAAAGAAAATATAAATTGACTTTCCTTGAAGTCCCCCAACATTATGCAGAATTTACCAGAGCATCATGGCTGTGGTTTTAGGTGGTGTGGCCGGTTCAGGAAACAGACTACCAAGCTGTTAATGCTGCCTACCAGCTCAAGTTATTTTCGAACACGGCTCTGGTGTGTGTGGATTACGGTTGTCGCCTGCTTCCTGGGAAGAATTGACCACATTTCCTTCTTGCTGCTGAGTGGCATGGTTGGTCTTTGTCCAGTTCTGGTAGATTGCTATGCAAACTAAAAGTTACATAGTGATTGCTTTGTCAGTCTTCCTCGGGATTATATAGGCAATTGGCACCCAATGGCTTTTAGCAGAAATCCTCATTATTACACTTTTTTATACACATTAGAAATATCTTAGTAAATTAGTGTGGCTCTTAATTTACCTAAATTCCCAACTATGGTAATAGCTTTCAAGAGTTTGTATTAACCAAAACAAGATATTTGAGTAAAGCGTTTGAAATAGTCTGACCTCTGTCTAAGCTAGCTCAATAACAATTGATTTTTATTAAGGTTAAATATAACAAATGCAGAGGAAGACAAAGCGTGTAGGTGCACCCTGTTTGTACCCCACAGGACAAAGAGCTGACCTGAGCCAGCAGTATCTGCATCCTCAGCTGTTTTTTTTTTTTCTTTCAACCAACTGAACACAACAGGGTCACACACTCACACACAGCTGGCTTGTGTGCGTGTGCGCGCATGTGTGTGTTTATAAATATACGTATGTATATATAGAGAGAGACAGAAGTATTTGGTCATTTTTCTATCCGTAATAGCTCAACCACAGTCAAACTGGATGAAAGGTGTCTGGGAATGGAAATTTTCAGATCTTGCATCAGGATCTCGGTTGAGTTGTGATCTGTGTTTCACTGGGGAATTCTAAGTCACAAATATGCCTTTCCATTGGGGCTCCACCTGAATGTATATAAGCCCATTGTCCTGCTGGACGGTGAACTTCCACCCCCACTCTCAAATCTTTTGCAGCCACTATTCATCCAGTTTTTAGCTCCATCAAATATCACATCAACTTTGAACATCTTCTTTCTCTATAAAAGGCATCCCCTCTGCATGACGCTGTCACTACTTTGTATCACTGTGAGATCGGTGTGTTCAAAGTGTTAATTTTCCACCATGCATAGCACATTGCATAAAATGTGTTCCTTGTTAAAGACTATCTATTTACCAGTGATACTAATACTTCTGAAAGCAGTCGGTTACACTGGATTGTATATGAATATATGTGAGGGAAAAGAGCTAAATATCCTGCAGAATACACCTTTTATATCTTTTTTAAATAAAATAGTAGGAAAATTGTGTATCCTTCCAATTCACATTCACATCCTACTTTGTTTTAATGTTTTACATAGAATTTCAATAAAATACATTGAGATTTGTGTCATGACAAAATTTTGAATATTTGGGAACATTTTGCCGGACATTTGCAATAAAAAAAGGAAATTTAACACCACCCTAACTGCTGATCCCCTCAGGATACGGTTTTGTGGACTTCGATAGTCCTGCTGCAGCCCAGAAGGCCGTGGCTGCCCTAAAGACTTCTGGTGTCCAGGCTCAGATGGCCAAGGTAAGAGCTTTTGGCAGACTAATCTGGGTATCTGACATAGACACAGTAACGCTGCTGTCCTCCACACGATGAGGGACTCTGTGGGAAAAAACAGCAGCACATGATTTCTTACCTGTATGCTGTGTATGTCCTCTGCTCAAACAGTTTGTCTTTAAACTTGTCATCATGGTGTCAGAGCTGAACCATGAAAGGAAATGATGTGCTGTGTTATTTGTGAATGTGTTGCATGACTTAGCAGCTGCATTTAATTTGTTGAGGGCTATCTTAATTGAGACATGGACAGTTATCCTTTTGAAAACCCAAATAAGTTCCACATTTATTGCAGCTGACATGTTTCAACATAGATTTTGAGAGTTAGTCTGATACACTGGAAGCAAAGGAATTAAGACAGTCGAAAACTCTTGAACTGTGTTGTCACTCTTCTCTGTGTATCTAAAAATGTTCTTGCTGTGGAGTTGTTCTAGCCTGAATGTGAGGAGGATTGCAGACAAAAAGTAAAAATATGACACAAATTGTAGTTTTTGTGTGTTTTTCAAAGATTTCAAATTATATTGACAAAATGGGATTAGAAGGCTATAAAATCAGAACATGCAAAGAGCTCTAACAGAACCTTTGTTACTGAAAGCAGAATAGGAAGTAAATATATTTGTGTTGTTATAGCAACAGGAACTAGTAGGGGGAAATGAGTTCCCTTCATAGCACTAACCAAGAAACAACCTCATTTCCCCCTCTGAGATCTCTTAAGCTACATGGGAAGTTTAAACTTTAATATGAAAAATAATCTATATTAAATATATAACGTTTGAGCTTTTCCTGGATGATATTTTGATCTACCAAGTCATCCTTCAGTAGTGTTAGTATTTCAGATGTAGGTGATTAGTGTCTCTGAATCCATCCATGTAGTGTCTACACCTAGGATAAGATCTGCCGCGTTTAACAAATAGCATTCAACATATTTTTTTTCGGCCATTGCTGCAGTGACTCGTCATTGATTCTATTAGGAGCAGAAGCGACATCACACTGTGTTGGAGAGAAAGTTGTTGTTGTAAACAGGGTTTGATATTTTTAAAATAAAAACGAGTTGATCATGAAGTCCACATTTCAAACTTTCTTAGAGTTTCAAGATCAACTCTAAAGATTTTGAAAAGATTACCAACGTATCCAGATGCACCCTGTTCCTCCATAGACAGGTTGAAAGTTTGACAGAATAAAACAGACTGACTATAGTGGTAAATGTTTAACATTTTTATCTATTGCTCAGCTCACACCTTCACAAATGCCACAAAGCATCTGAATGGGGCTAAATTGCATCTCCTTTTTTGCTCCTGATTTTTAACATGTCAATTAACCAAAGCTTCCAACATGCAATAGATAAGAGAGCCAAATATCTACTGTAGTTTAGCTCTCTGTTGTTGCAGCCTAAAATATCATCCTGGATATCTCTATAGAAAATAGTTATCTTCTCAATAATTTCCATTGTTTTTTTTGCACTCTCTGACCTCATTTCTAAACATGTCAGTAACACTGAGTACAGATAAGCTTTTCTTCCCACAGTAACAACTTCTATGTTGAAGAGTGCTGCTGTTAGCTGGTAGCATTTAGAAAAAGATTGCGTTTCAGTCTTGTGTCTTTCTGAAAGTTGGTTTCCTGGAGCAAAGGGGAAAAAATTACCTTTCTGTTTTTTGAAGATTCACCAGTTTCCCCATAGAGGTTTTATGCAGGTAAATTTAGGCTGTATTAATAGTACGGCTGTCAAAGTTAATTTCTTAATTAAGGCCAATTTGATTCAATGTTGTCAATTTTTTACTTGCAATAAACGCACAGGCTTCTGTACTTTTTGGACCTCGCCTACTGCAATGGATTATTAATCCCTTTTCTGGTTCAGCTGTTTTACTATGGGGCTAATCCACCTTTTCTTAAAAAAAAATATCTCTCCTCCTACTTGGCACCGTTTTGTGCTGTTTGAGAGCCCTCAGAGCAGCTGTGGGCGCTGCTCAGTTATGGCTGAAAGGGAGAGAAACAGGAAGAACACAGGAATTATTTTACTGTTAGAGACAAAAATCATTTATCATGCAATTGTTCACTACCAAATCAACACTCAACTTGTGTGAACAAATGAAAAATAATAAATACAAGGGAAACATAGACATGATAAAATGTCAGTCTGTAACATCTGTCCTGCTTCAAAATGAATTCTATTGATTCCAGTTTCATTGTTGTTCTGTACCTTAGTCTCTTTCTTCCATTAGCTCAGTCTTCATCAGTTTTACTTTAATTAGAAGTTTCTTAGTGATTCTTGAAAGGTCTAGAATTACTAAGAGAATCACTATTCTATTTAGTTCTTGTGTATAGTTATTCCAAGTTATTCTAGTTTTATGTTCCTTATGTCTACTCATTCTTTAATGTTAGATTAGTTTCCTATTCCTCTTTGTACTCTCCCTCGCCCCCTGTGCCACCCTCTTCCTTTCTCTCTCTCACCTCAGTCTGCCTTCTGCTCTCTCCCCTCATACCTGCAATCAGTTAGCTAATCAGCCCAGGTCCATTGTTCCAGCATTCACTCTTTCAGGATTTAAACACTTCTGCTTTCACTCCTCACTGCTGGCTCCTGTCATATCACTGTTAATTCCTGGCTATTGTTTTTACGTGGATTTTGCTCTGGCTCCCTGTGATTTTTGTTTATCAATTTTTTTTTATTAAACATTCTTCATCTACTTGCTGCCTCCGCCTTTTTTCATTTGGGTTCAACGCAACCACAGCACACCAGTGCAGAAGTTAATTAAGAATTTTTGCTTTTAATAAGCTCTTCCTAATGAATCTTCCTCAGGAAAGCAAAACGTGTCATAATTATACAAGTCAGTTTTTTTCTGAAAAGACCTTCAGACCTTCCTGTTTTTATTAGGGTGCTGCATCAAACAAACGCAACATGGGAAAACAGCATGATAACATGTATTGTTCTAGCAGCACTTTATAGGATAAGTCCAAATTCTGTCATACTCCTCAATGTCGCATGTCAGTCATTGGACTCTGTTTCTTTTTTGTAATCCTTCGTAAAATCTATTAGTTTTCCTCCATGATAGGTAAAATTAATTTATCTTACTTGAGGATATTCTGCATAAGAGTACTTCTGGCAAATTGATGCAATTATAATAAACGTATATTTGCATAAAAGAAGTATATTTGTCCACCCCTAATGCTTCTAAGAATATTTTAAACATAAAAACCGTATTGTTGCGGTATACAAAGAACATTTGAAAAAAAATCTACAATTAATGATTAAATGGTTTAGTCAGGTGACAGCTCGAATTAATAGCTTTAGGGAATTGGTGTTATATTTTCTTTATTAACCATTTGTATGAGTGTCTGCAAACATATAGAGAATCACAAATGTCATGCTTTTAGTGACTAATTCTTCTTGTCAATAATGTAATTTTCTATTACGTTTATTTTGTGATTAAAAAAACAACAACAAAAAAAATAATCCTGTCCAGATCCAAGTGTCACTGATGAATATTAGTGACATGACTTCTACACAAGGACTCATGGCTGTGTCTCAAGTTTCTGCTGACTGTGTTAAAACACAGCAGGAAGTCAGCTGAACTAAACCTCGTGCCACAGTGGGCTGCATGTACAGATCTCCTTGCCCAGTGACATTTCTTACATAACCTTCCCCCCCATCCCAATTAAAACTAGGAACAGCTTAAGATGATCAACACATGAAATACCCCAAACGGAGAAGTAAATTAAATATAAAATCTTTCAAATTTGATTCAATTCTCATTTTTTCCCCTTATGTCTGGCACATCATTAATACCAGTTTTACACACTTTATTTTAGTCACTTTACTTTTCCCTCTTTTGTCATCATGCAGCAACAGGAACAGGACCCAACAAACCTATACATCTCCAACTTGCCTTTGTCTATGGACGAGCAGGAGCTGGAGAATATGTTGAAACATTTTGGCCAAGTTATATCCACACGCATTTTGAGGGACCCCAGCGGAGTCAGCAGAGGAGTGGGCTTTGCCAGGTTGGATTCTTGTTGTCTGTCTAATATGTTAAATGTAAACATAACTTATGCAAACTTGTCAGAAAGGTTTGGTGTCTATATATATATATGCATCCATCCATCCATCCATCCCCGTTTTATCTTATACCCCAAATTAAAATCCAGAGGATTGTAGTCAGAAGAAGTCAGAATTAGTTTATTTGATCCCAGTAAAATCCAGCTGTTCTCTGAAAACCTGAGAAGGTTTTTAGAGAAAAGTAGAGAATAAACAGCATCATGTTGACCAAGGAGCACACAAGATAGGCCAGGCTAGATGTGCTAAATGCAGTTGCAGGCCACACTTTTCAGTTTTTTATATGTGTAATATTTTGAAAACAATTGATTTTTCTTCACTTCACAATTTGTCCTTACCTTGTGTTGATTTATAGCAAACATTAGCAACACAATACATTGAAATGTGTTTTTGTATCTTGAAAAAATGACTTAAAGGTTGTAAATGCTTCAGAAAGGCACTGTATCTATCTTCATTACAGATTCTTTTTCCATCACTTGATTTGCATCTCAGAATTTCCACCTAATATATTTGACATTTTTTAAGGTCATAAGTTGTTCTTTTATCAGTAAACAGGAAGAGATCAGTGCAGCAGATGCAGATCTTGAACCAGGAAAAGAGACAAGTAGGAGTCTCACCTTCACAAAACGTATAAGCAGAAAACAAGGCAAGGAGAATTTTGTATTAATCATAACTTACCTCAAACTATACCACTCACTGATATAAAGTCAGCTATTACGGCAGTTATTAAAACTTTAGTTTTAAACTTTAAAATAATGTAGTAATTATCAAGAAAAAAATACTGGAAAAAAAGAAAGTAAAATTTTGACAAAGGTGCCTTACATGCATGTACAAATAGAAACTCCCTCTAAGAATTGTTTCAGAATGACTGTAAGATTTAATCACCGTCTGTAATTTTTGGTTTCCACCAGTCGTACTTGTACAACCTGACGTCTGAATGCCTTTGCAGACAAAGCCTATATTACAACTGCAAAAGCAAAACTCATTGGGTGTAGTTGAGTGGAAGGGGTGTACCTGGGTGTGTTCCTATAGGTGTGTTTGGGTGGAATATGTAAGACTTTGCATTTCTGCCCTCCACAAGTTACGGTTTGCACTGTAGGGACAAGACCGATAAAATCTTTTATGGTGCAGCGGCACTTCCACCAAGCTGCACAGGAAGCTGGTTCAGGAAAGCACCTGAGTTGCTCTTGTTGCTGGAGTTATTTGCTGATATGCTTATGGTCTGTTTGTCTTCTTTATGTGCAGGATGGAGTCCACTGAAAAATGTGAAGCTGTCATTTCTCACTTTAATGGAAAGTTCATCAAAACACCAACAGGTGGTAAGACGTTAATAAAGGATCATTTGACACTTGTACTGGTAGTAAATGTTTTAGTTTAGATGTCATGCTGTTAAAAATGTATCGAAAAGTAAAGAAGGTTTCATCTGCCATAGCTATAGTCTGTGCCGTCTAAATGGGTGGAATGAATATCAGGGGAACAACGTGGTTAAGTCACATGATTAATGCATTCAAAAGGAGTCAGAGAGTCTGGTGGTGAAGAGCTCATAAGCACTCAGCTTGGAGTGGCAGACCAAAGACAAGAGTGAAAGCAGCTACCACTCCCTCTCTAAGCTTTTTAATTAGATTATTAGACTGAAATAGTCTTTGCCGGCCTAGCCTCCTTCAGGAAGGGGAGGGGATTACAGCTCCACAGCTGCTAAATTATATGTCTAAGTTCCCAGGCTGCTTAATAAACCTGCAATCCCTTGCTTCATGGGTTAAAAGGCTGAATAGAAGGGACTGACAGCAACATGTTGTGTTAAAAACCGTTCTCTCACAATATGTCCTCTACATTTCTCTTTCTTTAGCGGCATCTGAACCTCTGCTGTGCAAGTTTGCTGATGGAGGACAGAAAAAGAGACAAAGTCATCATAAATTTGGCCAGAATGGTCGAGCCTGGGGGAGGGACATGGATTCCAGATTGGTGAGTGGGGCCCACAAAACATAATAGGCAAAGCTAAAATGGTGAGATGTTGTGTTATGAATAATAGAAAAAATACATATTGCATGAGCCAGCTTTAAGAATAAGTGTTTATTAGTACAGCTTGAAGACCTCTTAAAAAGGACAAAATTAAGAGTGTAACTGTGTAGCTTAAGTTTTGTGTTTGCCACAGTAGCTATTTACTTACCTCCATGCCAATACAAAGAATTTATGAGGCTCTGACAACCAAACCTTGTTCCTGGCCTCAGTATCTAACCTTTACATATCTGGTAAGTCCAATTTACCAAAGGCATGTAGTCAAACAAGTCACATTTCCTGTAATGTGCTTTCCGCCCAGTCAGCAGGCGTTTGCTTTTACTGTTCCCATTCCTGCTAGACTACCTGACTTAGGACATTTCTTTAACATCTTTTGATCTAAGTGTTATTTTGGCCTTCTATTATTGAAGGCTAATAACGAAACCAACAGGCTCCTGACTGGTTCAGCCATCTGCACTAAAAGCCACCACTTCTCAAGTTTGAATGCTGTAAATTTACAAATGTTGACCCTTTCTTCAGAGGAACTTGGTGTTGAACTTTGATTTAAGTAATTTTCAGGTTGGGATAAATATGGAAAAGAACATTTAAGTATGAATATTTTTTATTTAGTAAAAGCCTGGAATTCTGAAAGGCGAATTTCTGTAGGAACCATTTTCGTTGCTACAAGCTAGTGTGAGTGTGCTAATCTTGGAATGTCTTTTGTCTCAGACTGGAATGACGCTGACATATGACCCCAGCGCAGCTGCTATGCAAAATGGGTAAAGCTACTTTAAAACACACAGCAGTACCGTTGCAATTATCACAACTGACTGATGTCCGCCTTACCATTTCAGAAAACACTTTCTCAATTCTCTGCTCACAGATTTTTTCCAGCTCCATACAGTATTTCTAGCAGAATGATAGCTCAGACATCCATGTCTCCGTTCATGTCTCCAGTTTCAACATATCAGGTTCGGGTCTTTCCCTTTTGTTAATAATACTTGCAGTTCTTGATCAACATTTGTATTACAGAAGCCATTTTGGCAACGTCAGTGTGAGTGGATCAGGTGTGAGACATTGAACAATGTGACCTTGTATCTTTCCATATTGTTTACAGTGACATGGAATCACATCACATGTTTGTTTATTTACTGTTGCGATGTGTTTACTGGGTGTGTAATTTTCCAGGTGCAAAATCCCTCCTGGATGTCCCATCAACCCTACATCATGCAGCACCCTGTAAGAGCAACATGTCTCAATGCATTCTATATGTCAGTTTTCTCTGTTCTTTACCATTCTCCTGATCACTCTCCTGAAGCATTTCCCTCTGTGGATGTAGCAGAACCGAAACATTTCTCTGTAAACAGACATGGAAGATTATGCACAAGGTGAAGCTAAAAGACTAAACCGTCTGTGCAGGAATGTGAAAACAACTTCCTTTGGAGAGTCTTGATAAATAAGTGCATTTAATGACAGATGCTCAATATTTTACAACAGATGGCTCTAAATTGAGAGAAGAGCCTTTTTTTCAGGTTTGGTAATTAGCCAGCAGATGAGAAAACACTGTCTAAGGCATCAGGCCAGCCAAGATGCTCACAGATAGCTCTGTCAGCTGCAGGCATGGGAGTACCCAGATTCCGTTTCCATGTATTCACTCCTACAAAACTCAGATGTGCGGTGCATTTAAAACAATAGATGAGAGGATTTTTCATGACAGGTTAGTCATTGTAGTCGAGCCTTGTCTTTTAGATACAGACTAAACTTGTCCTTTTGTGGCATTTTGTGAATTTGTACACCTTTATCTCCCATCTTCTGTTATTGCAGGGTGCAGTGATATCGCCATCTATAGACCCATCTGTGTCACTGCAGCCTACTTCAATGATGGCCCCACTCACTCAGCAGATGGGTCACCTGTCTATGGGCGGTTCAGGAACGGTGAGAAGGGAACCCCGTTCTACTAAACATCCTCGCAACAAATGTTTGTTTTGTGAACCCTCACTGTATTTAAAACTCTAACTTTATGAGATATTTTAGCTTAAACATGGTTTCATAATATTCCTGTCCTTTAAATAAAGTGCATTTAGTAAACCCACTAAATAAAGCGAACTGAAAGAAACTGAAAATAAACTTAGGTAAAACCTGCAGACATTTGAGGTGCCTAGAAATAGGGCCCAAAACAATTAGTTGTCTTCAAATATGAATGTATATTCTCATCAGCATTACTTTGTCTTCAATAACATTCTGCCTGTGTTTAGAGGCTGTTCCATATATGTGCTGTATTATTCCCTGCCCAGGATGACATTGTTGCTGCAAAACCACAAGGAAAAAAAATTGTTATGTATGGCACTTACTTATTTTGTGCAAAGTGTAGGCACTGTAAAATACGGCAGCACACCATGCCTGGTAAGAATAGATTAGGGGGTAAACTTGAACTGTATTAATTTTATGATGCATAAAACCTAATGTTGAATAGATTGATATTTTTAGTGGTTCTGAAGTATGACACAAAGTTCCTGTTTTTTACAGAATTACTTTTCTTGGGGCGCTGGGTGGGGGGACACATCCTGTGGTAATATTATATTTTGCATGGAATTACATTGTAAAGAAATGTCCAGTTTCACAAATCTGGTCATGTTTCCCAGATCACAGAAATCTTCAGGCCCTGCAAAATAGTTTTTGGGCTCGCTAATTGCTGTTTGTCCATTTAAACCAAGAATATATTCTGCATGTTTATCTGCTTCTTTTTTCTTGCAGTTCATGGCCACCAACACAGCTATGCAAGGAGCATATATCCCGCAGTACGCGCACATGCAGACTGCAGCTGCCCCTGCTGAGGTGAGTTAATGCAATTTTCTTATTTAAGACAAAAAGTCAAGACTTAGATTGATATCATGCTCTCTTCCAGGAAAATGGTGTCCAGGCTCAAGTGGACTCATCTGGCAGTCACTCCCCTTATTCCTACCAGCAGACCAAGTAGTGTCTCTGCTGGTGTTTGGACAACAACAAAAATTATCTATAAATCCAGTGGACGCTAAGGAACTTTAACTGTTTTTCACATGTTTCATTAAATAAGAGGGGTTTTTTTTGTTTTTTTTTCTTGATATGATTTCAGAGTTTCTCTGAGATCAACAAATGATTCATATTCTATAAAAAAAAAAAAAAAAGAGTTTTATTTTCATACAAAAAAGGTTTTTTTTTGTTTGGGTTTTTTTGGGGGGTTTTTTTACAGCAGTTTCTCACAATATGCACAAGAATCTTGTGACCACTTGTGCAAAGTCAAAGGTTGTAAATATGTATTTTGTTGTTGGGATTTTTTTCTTTTTCGATTTTTCTCTATTTTTCCGGCAGACATTTTGAAAATGTTTTGTGCTTGCTGTGTGAGTATTGTTAAACTGAAGTGTTCAGTGTTTTCTTCTCTTTGAAATAACTTCTCATTAAATTTTCCTACATCGCTTTGATACAGCTACCAAGAGTAAAACGGAGCTGCAGATGTGGAGAGATGAACAGCACAAAACATTTTAATTATGACAAAATAATAAAGTGCCCTTCCCACTTAAGCCCAAATGGGGAAGTAGAAAAAAATCTCCAAACAAATGGCTTGAATCAACTGACTAAATGTAATTATATTATTGAAATGAGTATTTATTTTTTTAGCTTAAGGCCTTACATTTGTATGAATGAACCATCACATTTTCCCACTTTTTTTAAAATCATTGTATTTTAGGGTAATTTAAATTAAACTTGTCAGGGTAAAAATTTGAACAGAACAAATCTACTTTGCTTATTTTTTATTTTTTTGTTTGTTTTGTTTAGTTTTTTTAGGTGATATTAATTGTTAATTTGGTAGTATGTATTTTTTTTTTTTCATTTGATTGAAAACAACTAAGGAAAACACAGACATAGGATTGTGAAAAAAACAAAAAACAATCAAAGCCTTATGAAAAACCACTAAATATCAGTTTTATCTGGGTATTAAATTAGATTAAAAAGGCCTCACTCTGTCAGGAAACAAACTTGGCACTTTTAAGTTTAGTTTTCTTTCATCAAAGACTGTAACATTTGTCTCTTTAACCAAGGTTTTAGGGCTTCAACAAAATAGAGTGTGCTCTGTGCCTTTTTTCCACATTTAATTGTCGTGTTAGATTTTGTGCTAGATATAAACCTTTATGAACATGAATTAATGTGCCAGTAAGTGCCACACAGAGGTTTCATTACAGATATACCTAGAAAATGTTTCATTATAGGAAAAAAACCCAGCTACAACTAAAATGAAAACAACATTGTGCTTTAAAACGAAATGGTTGGATTTAAAGACAAAAACTAAACAGTGGATTTAAGCAAGTGCTCTGCTTAAAGTTTCCTCCTCTAAGTCTGTGATTTGAGCTGGTCACCTGCCGGACCAGTTATCTACCTCAGAGTTTGTTTTCTCCTCTGTATTCGGTCGGGTTAGCAGGTCCAGCCCGTCCTTCCAGACCAAATGCCACCCTCAGGAGCTGGCCGCAGCTTTTTCCTTTTTCCTCTGTTATTTTTGTATAATGCAGAGTTATAGTCAAAAAAGGGGAGAACTGCAACAACAGATAGAGTCAAAGGGTTGATTTGGGACAGTCCACCATTCTTGCTGCTCCTGGTAAAAGTGTCAGAATATAATCAATGATATATTCTGACACTGATTATTAAAAAAAACATTTTAAACATCGCCTCTGCCAGAATTATTGACTTCCCTCAGTGTGACTGAGAACTCTTAATAAGTTTGTGATGAGTGTTTCTCTCAGGCAGACAATTTTTTTTGCAACTTCTTTCAGCCATTCATCACAACGGGAAAGACAAACCAGTTAAAGTATGGTGAATTTCTCTTATTGTTTATAAATAATTGGAAAGTATTAATAAAATATGTCTACATTCTGACATTTGCAGCCCGAGGAATAATGAATTTTTAAATCTGGAATTAGGGGGAAAAAATAAAGCAAGGGTGGAGACGTTCCTAACCCTTACTGTTTGGGAACTGCAGCAGAGTAACTTCTTGGGATCGTCAAGAGTTCAATGCGACAATTTTTTATAAGGTTTTTGTAGGCGTCTTTATTTTGGCTGTGTGTAACTCTGAAGGACATTAGAAATTCTTTGAGACAGAAACAACAAAGCATTGTGGTAGTAAAAAAAAGAAAAACTTTAGGCTTTTTTTTAATATAAAGGAGTATTTTCCCCTGTAATTTGCTGGGATTGAAAATAAATGTCAAGGGCCAACTATGGTTATACTTGAGATTTCTATGTAATGCCTAAGACTGAGGAGTAATACTGTCTTAGTGAGGTTTATGCTGCTAGTGGTGTCTGAATCAAGTGCCATAGTCTGGGTTAAGAGCTAAAGAGGTGCTTAAGAGAAAAAAAGCTCATATTAGTAACCACCATATTGAACATTCATTAAGTTATATGAAATTGTTCTAACTTATGAAGAGTTTTGTACAGACAGATTGAGGAAATATGAGATTTTCAGAGCTGTTTCAAGGTTGCTTTTTTTATTTGTGCCACTATTACCAAAGGTAACATGTATGTACAGCTTAATGAATTTCTTTGTTTTTGTTTTACTAAGTTTATTCATGGCAATAAGTTCTTTTCTCTTCCTTTAGATTGTTGCCCATTGTCTCTTCTGTTAATGTTTTTGACCTTTTTTTGAATTAAAAAAAAACCTAATTTGTTTTTAATTTTGTCTGATTTTAGTCTCTTATAGCTGTGATAAGCTGCATTAAGTTTTGCAAATGTGCACAAATCAGTTGGTACATTATACCAAACAATAATTTGAGAAGAAATTCAAAATATAGTATATTTCTTTTTATTTATTTATTTTGCCTAAGATATTAAGTTTGTAATCTTTTTGAGCCAAACTTAAAATGCAAAGCTCTAGTCTTAAATAATAGTTCAAAATATATAATAATTTAAGTTTTTTTTTTTTTTTTTTTTTTCAAAATTAATATTTCAAATATGCTAAGTTAAAAATAAAACTGGAAGAAACAGAGAACCTGTTACCATTTCTGTTAGTGTGGCAGCTGTCTAATGCCATCTCTGCAAGAAAAAAAAAAGTCTTTAATCTACCTGGCACATTAAGTTATTCAGACTTTATCCCACAGAGAATTACTTAGAAGATGTTTATCAGGTGGCTAAAAAACAATGGCGAGGACCTTTTGGTATAAAAGGAATAGGATAGAATGTGCCATTTAAATTTAGTCTGAAACTGAATTCAGCTTTGTCTTGATAAATTAAATAAATTCAACAAACCCATTCTTTGAGCAAAATCTAAGCCAGCTTGCATGTTGAAATTGAATAAAAATGTTTATGATCCCCTTTGCTTTCAACCCAGAAGGTGAAGACCTGGTAAGTACTTTATCAACACTGTCACATTTGATTGGTGACAACATGCATGGCCTGGACGGGATGGAATTGGGTATCAGAAGGGTACGGCTTTGGAGGGTGCATGGAGGCACTAATTGCTTGGACGTACCCGACTGTGAGCAGGCCTCTCCATGGCAGATGGGTCCCCCCACAGTAGCCCGCAAAGTGTTGTGCCACCCTACGGGAAGCCACAAGCTCTAGACGAGGAGCAAAACTCACGCTCCAGCTGTCTGTGTTTGTGCCACATGCGCCTACAAGCAGTGAAGTTGAAACCTCTTTTTTTCCCAACTTAATAGCAAGCTTCCGTGCCTCCATTATGTACTCAATATGAATGCAGCAGACATACTTTTTAAAGCCTAATTTACCTCTGATGTCCTTCATTTAGCCAGCACTGTGACAGCACCATGTGATAAATTATATAAATGGGCACAATAACGCCACATGAATAATCTGACTTTATTTTGGACAATGATTAATTCTGTAATTCAGGTCTCTGCATAGGGTATGAATATTTTTTATGAGGAGATAGACAACAGCAAGTAGCCATATTGGAGATTATGCATGGCTATGAAGTGACAAAATGCAATAAAGTTCTTGACTGTTTGAACAAGGCCCCTTGTGTTTATTTGAGCATATATTCTAACCTAATTATGCTGTGGTAGATTGTAAGCAACTTTCGAAATGCAGCCTATTAAACTCCGTAATTCAAATCCTTTTCAGCCTGAATTTAGAAATTACACTTTAAAGTAGTTATTTTAAGCTGATTGCTGTGCCTGCAGCGCCATCTACAGATTGAAATGTGCAAAATCTCTTCGTTTCCGCAAAATCTTATTCTGGAACATTGTTGATTTTTTTTATAACAATAAATGGCTTTTTTTCACAAATTTGCACATATATTTTACTTAATTACTTAGCCTAAATGTTAGAAATCAGAAAATGCTTCTTCTGGTTTTGTTCACACGTTCGACTCTAAATGTTGCACATCAGCACAGATTAAACATTTTGGATATGTGCCGTAGTAACGTGTGTGGTGTATTGGGAAGCGCTAAGGCCGTGTTCGCGGACCGCCTGTGCCGTGTGGAGGTGGGTCGTGGGTGGGATTTCAGCTCACGTTATTGTCGACGCGAGAGCAACAGTCGGGGAAAACTCGGGAGGTGCTGCTGGTGCAGGGTTTGTGGAGCTGTCATGGAGCCACGGAAGAAAAGTGACCGTCATCCCCAGTCGCTGTTTCTCAGCTGCTTGGCTTTCGCCCTATGTGTTCACTTAAGGACGGTTTCAGCTGGAGGTGAGAGGGTAAAATCGCAGTAAACGCCACTGTTGTTGAAAGTCGCGGCTTCCTTCCGAATGTTCAAATCGAGTAGGCCTGTTTATTTAAAAGGGTGTTCAACTTTGTTGCGTTCTGTGGGGGTTTCAGTCGATAGGACGCGTTAGAACACATTATCGGAGGGAGGTATGTAAATATACTGTTCGCTCTCCAACTTTCCTGAATGTTGACATTGTTGTTTTTCCTAAATGTGACCCCGCACGTATTCAGGACGCAAAATGTTTTCTATGTCGTGTTGCGAAACTCGTTGGAGCTACACTAAACTAATCTAAACCATTTGTTTAAAAGTATATCTTCAAAGACGAAGTCAATATAAAACATATATCAAAACCTGCGACGATAACGGTTTTTTTTATAGTTATGGCACTGTTTTCTGCACACAAGGTCTGGAAAGGGGAACAATAGTCACAAATTGAAACTGACGACTCAAAAGTTTTCAACTTCCTATAAATATGCTTGTGGAAAAATGTTAGGGTGTACTTCTATCTCTTTAATTCAAGTAATTGAAAAGGAAAGACACAACCCATAACTACTGTGAGTTTTGTATTCATTCTTCTGGTTGATATTGAATAATTGACACAAGCAGGTGTAGAATTTAACTTAAAAGGTTATGTAAGCTATGAAAGAACTGTTACAGACCTGATTTGTAGAGCTCATATTGCAAATGTTCATGGACCTCCAAGCAACCTCCAATTTTCTTTTCAGTGTTCTTTCTAAGGGCTTTTGATATATTTTGGCAAAATAGTATCATTTACAAAAATGCAGTGATGAAGGAATGTTGCAGCTTTTGGATTTTATTTAATTCTCATTTTTGTGGCTGTTTTCTTGACCAGGTCTAAAATTTTATAGATTCTGATCTCAAAAGGACTTCTTGGATAAATAAAGGAAAAGGCATGAAAGTGGCTCATCCGTACTAGATGTCTTTCACAAAAAATGAATTTTTAGCCTAAAGCTACAATCAGGGCATTTTTAAGGGAACTAGTGTTGTATAGGGTGTCCTTTCCTCTGCGTCTTCCTTTTTACACACATCAACCAGGCCAAGGGCTGAAAAGTTGCAAAGCAGTTGTGAAATCTCCTGATGTCCTGCATTTCTGCATTCCTGGTATTATATTTGTATATTTTTCTCAGTCATCACAGCAACTCTTGCAGCAGTTTCAAGGTTATTCAAGCACTAAAATTTCAAATGTCTGCAGACTGTTTGAAGCTTTAACAGTGCTGGAGTGATGTGTAGATATATTTCCAAACACTTGTGCTATTTATTTATTTATTTATTTATTTATTTATTTATCTATTTATTTAGCACGTGGCTGCTTGTGTGCCCAACATTTCCTTCCATGTATTTCAATAAAACTTTAGCACATATTTCTGACATGGATTATTTAATGCCCTTCTCTAAGATTTGTTGAGTAAAAAGCAGTGTTGGTTTCATATAGTTGCATGCATAACTAGCACACATCCAAACTTTCAGTGCCGAATCCTGTGGATTGCTCCATTGTATTGTTTAAGGCACCGAACATCAACTTAATCTTGATAATTCTCCTGATCTCTTGCCTCTGGTTCGTGAAAATTGCCGTAAATAAATAACTGAACAACTAAAGTCCTTTTCTCTCCCTTTGTCCCCAAAGTCCACAGTGCACACAGTAGCACAGAAACATGTCTAACCATTTCTGATTGCCAGTTTATTATTTGTCATTGAACATGACTTACAGGACGTCAGTTAACATACCAGTGAAAAACACAGTATTTATTCAATGACCTCTAGGGCTTACAGTTTGTATGACATGTTTATACTTAAACACACCTACATGCTATTTCCTGTAAGAATGGAGCTGCATGATGTGGAAAACCTTTCTTCTTTTGTTGTCCAAAATAAATAAATGTACATGTCTGTTAACGTTTGTTTCAGAGTCCAGCTTTGCAATATTAAACTGCAATGCCATGTTCTGTACATGACCGTACAGAACATGGCAGAGAGTATTTTATTTGCTGGTGACCTTTTAGAAAAGTTATGCAAAAAGTTTGTTGGGGTTTTTTGACATAGTTTTGCTGTCACATATTTTAGTAATTAACAAGTTGAGCTCTGTTGCGCCTGAGAAGCAAATCCTGGGATTTTTCCAGTTTTCTGTTCATTGCCAGTCTGACTTTATGGTGAACTTGCAGTAATGTCCACCCATGAGAAGATTGGCAGCTGTCTAGAAGGTTTTACACTTCCACCTACAACCTTTTGCAGACTGATGGGCAGCCACAGTTGCTTTTTTAAGTTGACTGCAGATGTCTTTTCTCTTGATCATTGCGTTAGCATCCACCTACATGCTTTAGACCAGTGAACCACCAAAATTTCCGCCTCTGTAGAGGTGCCCGCCCCCTGGTGAGAACTATTTCATCAAGTGCATTGGCAGCTCACTGAATTAACTTCTGTGTCTTTCAAAAGTAGTTATTCCCCTCAAACCTTTTCACATTTTGTCACATTGGAGCTTCAAACTTTGATATAATTTATTCAAACTTCCTGTGATAGACTTAAGCTACATGATATAAGAACACATAGCTGCTGAATGTTGCAGTGATTACACTGATTGATTAGTGTAATCACTACCTGCCTCTTTTTAAGGCAAAAATATGAGGGACATAGCACTTGAATTATAATATCCTGCTAAATATTGCATTCAAACATTAATATTGCAGTGACTATTGCAATTTGAAATATTTGGCAGTTGTATGATTGGTGAGCTGAGAGTAGTGCATAGAATGTACTAGAGCATCAATCTGTGAGTGTGGCCACATATGTGCAGTTGGTTGTAGATTCTGAATTTGACTAGGCCATTCTAAAAATAATTATACTTTGATCTAACTTTTTCTTTGAAATGCGTTTTTGGTCTTTGTTCTGAATCTTCACTCCTGTGTCAAATGTGTTTTGTTCTTGTTTTTTGCAGCCACTTCCCTCATTCTCCTGTATTTATTGTGTAACCCTAAATTACACAAGAGCTTTTTTAATCTATTTGTACTGTACTCTCATTTGACAAACAAACATGGAAATACAATATAATTTATAGCTTTTGTATAGTCAATAAAAAATTTTATTGGCATTCCAGCAGTCAGCCTCTTTTAAGTCAATCCAAAGATTTCATGTTACTTTCCATTCAGATGAAATGTTTTGGTAAAATTAAAAAGTCACTTTAAACCTAAATCTGTGAGTGAGGTGAAACATCTATGGCTTTACTGTAGCTCCCTAAATCTGCTCATAAACACTTTTCTGTCCTTGTTGGAAAAAAAAAAAGCATGATGCTGCCATTACCATGTTTCACCATGAGGATGACCTTGTTCTTGCTTCCCCAATTTGTTTGAACTCTTAAGACTTTGTATTCAAGTGGAAAACTCATTTCAAATTTAATCAACTAAAGCAGTAGGTTGTTTTTTTTTCTTTCTTTTTTGTTTTGTTTTTCAGAATGCCCAGCTGATGGACGCACTTGGGTTCCTTTTGGAGACGGATGTTACCATTTTGTCCATGGAGAAGAAGACAAAATTAAAAGCTACACATTTGAAGCAGCGCTTTCTCATTGCATAGGATTTGGTACTTCTGATAATATCAATTATTTCACTGCTTATCACCAAAAAATGGAATACATTCTATTAATGTCTGTGATTATGATGCCATCATTGTGCTTTTTTTTTTGTAGGCCTTTTGACAATCCACAGTGCCGAAGAAAATGATTTTGTCATGGGATATAGTCCTAAAGTGTGGAAAGGTGGCAATGTCAACATTTGGCTGGGAATGAAGTATGACATAGATGGTACGGGTCTTGTAAAAACACGCTGGTTGGTGTGTTGGGGTTTTTATGTTATTCAAAAGTATCAAAGTCAAGACTTGTTTAGTTTATCTTTGGTGTTGGAAAATATTTGATCCAACAGAGCTGCTTAGTTTAAAAAAAATAGCAGGAAATCCTTGCTGTTTTTGCTTTTAAGATATTCCCGAGACACACAGCAGGTGACGCATTGCAACCAGGCTTACTGAAATGCATTTTCTCCCATTTCCAAATGAAACTTTTAGAAAATAAAAAAACTCCCAGAAATGACAGAAAAAAACAAGTGCTGACTGTTGTATCTTTTCAGATGATACCTTGAAGTGGTCAAACAACAGGTCTGTTACCTTCACCAACTGGGAGTACAGCCCTTATCCTGCTGACATCCCACAGGGGGATATCTGTGTGACTCTGCACAGCATCTCAGGAAGGTGGGAAAACGTGAGCTGCCAGGATGACGTGGAGAACGGAGTGGTCTGTGAAACAGCTCAGAGTGAGTCGATTTTCTGTGAAACTAAACGTTAAAAATATTTTACATCTGTGAATATTTCTACCTTTGTCATGAAGATGTTTTTAAAGTTGATGAAGAGAATTTGTTCCCCATTTTGTTACATTAGAACCACAAAGTGGATTTTTCTATTATTGTGAATTATAAAAGATTTTCACAGTTTCTATTATATCAGGAAAACTTGTTAATGGTTGTGTTGGTAAATGTTACAATGACCATGTCACCTGTTTTTTTTTTTTTTGTTTTTTTTTTCAAACGTAGGCCACATTTACACAGCAGGCAAATGCCACCTATATCTTACTTTTTCATCGCACACAGTCTGAGCACAGTTCAGATCTTTTCTCCCCCTAAAAAATTTAATTTGTGCCATTTGGGGCACTAAATCAGACATATCTAATTCTTTTCAAAGCATGTGCAGTCAGAAAGGTCATGCTGCATCTTATCCAACTTCCTCCGAGTATGAGGCTCGCTTTGGGGTCGTAAACTTTTCACTCTACAGTCTAATTGCAGGCGCATTAATTAGTAGCATAAACAACCATGTAAAAAAAAGAAAAAAACAATCCGATGCCTGCAAAACATTGAATTGAGCATCAACACCTGAGCCTTAGACTCCACACAGGGAATAGTGTATATATGCAGATTCTGGGAAAAAAGAAAAATGTTATTTTTCTTCTAATGCTGTTTCATTGAAAATGTCACATCTTTCTATATCTACTGTAAAATTAGATATAGCAATAAAATTTTGTTGCAATTGCTTATCTTCCCTGAACATCAATCATAAGCTATTTTCTGCTACATTAAACAAGCATCACCAAATGTTCGACTGACAGAGAATCTTGATTGCTTGGAACTTGCATAGCTCACCAACATTTGTTTTAGGGCAAGCAGTTATTATCCAGTCTAATGGTAGACCACGGTAGTTGACAGGCTGGGAAATGGAGGTTTACTAGAAGCCTCCATTTCCTCCAGAGATATCTGTACATACTTTTGCAAACTACTTTAATATTATATGCACTCAGTGTGTGAGCTTTGAAGCTATTGTATGTATTGTTTCATTGTCTCACCTCACTTTTTTTTAATTTTCTTGTGCTGTTTCAGAAGCGGAGCTGCCCAGACCCCGTAAGTAAACCTCTGAGCTTTCTGTTGTTGTTTCTCTGTGTATTCCTCTGTGATCTTTGCCTTCTAAGCTGAGACCTTCCCTGCATTGTTTCTTCTCCCACTCAGAATCCAGTGCGACAGTCTCAGCTCTGGTTATTCTCAGCGTGGTGGGTGTCGTGGGAGTCTCTGCTGTGATTTGGTTTCTGCACCAGAGGCACAGCTTCGGTTCAACTATGATCACAGCATTCGAGTACCACCCCCCGTTCCGAGTCCTGGATTCGGACCAGTCTTGCCTGGTGGAGGCTGAGGAAACTGACACTGTTCCTTGAGAGAACATTCTTCCTTTTATCCAGAATTACTGGCTGTGTGCTTTATGCAATGACATGTCCACTCTAAAATCAGGTTAAGTAATTTGGATTAACATGTCACTGACTTGGACCCAGAACAATGTGTCCTCATTGGAAGAATATTGGTGCCAAGCTACTAACCTCCTCATGCAGGCGTACAGAATTATCTGCTTTTATAATGATCAGCACTAATTTCAGATGTCTCTAAACAACAAAATGCTTAGGTATTTTTTGGATTACAATTTCTCTGTCAGTTATAATCTTACTTTCATATCTCCCCAGAATTAGCATTTCTACAAAAGGAACAATATTTTTGAACTTTTCATGTCTATCTTTTCCTGTTGATCTATTTTTAGAGGGCTTTGTACATTAGTACATTCCATATCTCTACAACACAAAACTAAAGGAAGTCAACGAGGGTAATTTTTGCCACCAAAAAGATATATCGATACATTAATATAAACTAAAAGTGCAGTTGCTGTAGGTAAACTGCCTTTATTTCCTCCCTTAGTCACTGGCTCTGCTGTGTCAAAGCATCCAGGCTACCTGTTGCACATTTGAATATTGTTCTTTCTTTTTTTTTTTTTTTTTAGAATGAGTCAAATCTTATCCAATTCTTTTGAAAACTTACAGACATGCTGGTTTAAATAGTTCAAAATCTGTTAACATGTTTTGAACATATTAAGTTTAAAATAAATCAGTGGTTTTCTTTCAGCCAGTATTATAAGGCACTCAACTTTGTCACAAGCTCCAAATGATGGATACAACTACCAAAATCACAGCAAGAACCCAGCTGAACCATGAGCGGATGTCTGGTTCTTTTATGCATGCATGTGAGGTGAATGTTGCTGCAACCAAAAAGCTAATTTTTTAAAATAGTCTTGTATCAGAATCGTCAGAGCTGCTTCCATGCATTGTGTTAATTATATACAAATACATTTGATCTTTAAATTACTTTTTTTCAGTTGCCTGTTTTTCTTTGTCTGATTTAAAAGCTAAGCCATTCTGAGTTAAAAAAAAAAACAAAAAAAAAAAACATCTGACATGTTCAGTGGTTATGAATCTAATTAATTCAAGCATGTTCTGTATTTTTTTTATTTACAATATCGGGAGATATAATGGTGGATGAGAGCCTTTTATTTCTATGCTTGCTTTTTGATCATGGCTGGTGTTACGGCATTTCTCATTTCCTTCATAAAGCGAGGGAACCTTTCAATTTGTGTGCCAATTTTTGTTAGTTGTTATGGCATGCTTGTGTGTGTGTGTGTGTTTTTTGTTGTTTTTTAAGTGAGTCATGTTTTTTCTGACATGAAATGCAATCTTATAATTGTAAATTGTAAATATATGACCTGTGAATGAATAAAGACAATCACTATTTGCCTGTACAATGTCTGGATTTCAAATTCTGTTAAGTTTGTCATTCATTATTCAGGATTTTTCTTTTTTACATTTCATAAGATTGAGTTCTACTTTGCACAGTCTCTAAAGCAGGGCTCCAGACCTGTCCTCGAGAGATACAATCTTGCAACTTTCAGA
The DNA here is from genome assembly GCF_019740435.1 of Gambusia affinis. NCBI lineage: Eukaryota > Metazoa > Chordata > Actinopteri > Cyprinodontiformes > Poeciliidae > Gambusia > Gambusia affinis. The sequence goes on from NC_057878.1 coordinate 17,102,501, forward strand.
TGCATCCCTGCTCCAACACACATTTATCAATCAGCAAAATTGTCTTTCATCTTTAAAAATTAAGATCTGGATCTCAAAAACAATTCAACCCTACATATCAAAGCAAGATGGGAAATAGAGGGCAATTTAACAATGACAGAGGAGGAATGGGCAGTAATGTGGAGATACCAATGGACATATAATAAATTTCTACAATGGCAGAAATTTGGATGGAAAAATCTGGTAAGATTCTTTATCACACCTGCTCAGAAATGCCACTATGATGGAAATCCTCCTACATGCTGGAGAAAATGTAGGAATCAAAGTGCAAACCATTATGACTTCTGGGAATGCCCAATTAAAGTACTAAATAACCATGGAGGAAAATTAGATTGTTTTGTGCGTGGGGAGCCATTTCCTGATGACATGCGCTCAGGACGCTTTGAAAAAACTCCACACATTAACGATGGTATGACAGAAAATATTTATTCCCAAACACCTGATTGGAATATAGATTGTGAAATTATTATGGAGACTTTGTGACTCAAATATGTCACTAAGTTTCAGTTCCACAGGAGTGGACTTACTGATTTGTTCCCCATTCTGCTCACTCACCCAGTTGGCTGCTATCAATAAACATCACTGGCACTGTATGTGCAACTTGTAAAATCAATTACTCTCACCTTTATAATAATAATGACATTGTTTTTTGTTTATTTTTCCACTGTTAACTGACTTCTAAACAGTCATAACTGGGTAGATGGATAAATAAGGTGAAATGGATAAATTAGGACACTGAACTTTAAACACAACCTGTCTGATCTAGATATAGGTTAACTGGAACAATACACTCTCTCTAGGCCAGTGCATTTGTTTACATCTCTGCCTGAATTGAGATGAAACAGAACTAACGAAAGTGTGTTTGAAGTGTTTTTACCATTGCTTTTTAGAAATATCTAATTTTAGCCTTCCATGAGGTCTCTCATCTGTTCATCTGAAAAAATGTCTCCCTAAATCTAGGCCACAGCCTCTTTCTGTGTTTTTCTCAACATGTGGTGAATGACTGAAGTGAATCAATAATTCTGTTATTGTTTATTCATTGTGTGTGCCAGGTAATCTCAATGTTTGACCACCAGATGGAACACAAACACATTTATGTTGAATCTGCCTCTTGGAGAAGGGAATTGCATCACTCTAATTGTGATTCTAAAACAAACTTACTTATGTCTAAAGGTGAAATATACGTGATGTAGATAAATGATCATTACAGCTGACATAAAGTTTAAGAAAGTGTGTCTTATCTTGGATATAATTTGATCTTAATGTGTGGTGAAGAACTGTTTGGAGTCCAGAGTTGCCAAATATTTTAAGCAAATAAGAAATGAATCAAATTTCTATAAACATTCCATGTGCATCTCAGTAAGTTTGATATTCATACAAAGGTGCATTTATTATCTTATATCCATCCATTAATTATACAAATAGATTTTCTGATGGCTGAGTTTGCTGAATCTGGACTTGAAAAACATATCTGATAAATATGCAGATAATACTGCTCCAAAGTTCAACATACCATGGAAATCTCCTGTTTCTCAAAACTCTCAGAAATGATCTTTTGTTGCATACCCCCCTGTTGTATAGACTTCAAAGTCTATACTACTTTGAAGTCAGAAGTTTTTGTCATGATCGTGTTGACCATAACATAATATTTTTTGAATTAAATGTTTTTGTTGTTGTTCATCAACAAAAAAGAAAGAAAAAACCTGAATCTGTTTTTCTAATTTACTTTTGTCATCTATATATATATACATATATATATACACACACATACTCTTTCATCACTGCTGCCTTTTCTCACTATAACTGGGACAACCATGTTTTATTGCCACATAGGGGACTGTTGTCTCATCACAAAAGCCAGGATGGCCTATTTTCCCTCAGATATCAGCAAATGAATTTCCTTTTGCACATCTGCTTGGACTAGAATGTGGGAACACTGTGACTGACACTAATTAATATGGACATGGGCATGCATGTCAAAGACAACTAGAATTTAATTGTACATTTGAGGGAACTTGCACATTGTGTTGCATTAATATGCATCATAATTTAGCATACTTACTATTAGTACCACTACACACAAAGATGCTACATAGAATTTGATCTGAAACAGCTTTGAGCTTTTTAAACTATTGATTCCTCACAATTAATGGTGGAGGAATGTTTAAGCCTGAGTGAAATCATTGCTGTTTCCTCTATGTGTGCATGTTTTCAGCAACACATGATGAACTCAGTGCAGGTTGTGGTTTCTGTGAATGCAGACACTGCAACAACACATAAGAGAGGAAAATAAATGAAACACAGGATATTTCAAAAGCAAATAAATCCATAAATCTACAAAAGATGATCAAATTTACTTGTTTTTTCAGCAATGGCTACAATAAAGAAAGGTACAATACCATTGAAGAAACTGTATTTTGTATCATTTTGCCACAAATTCTACAAGAAAAAACAGTAAGCAATAAATTCCAGAAGACTCTTACTTCCTAAACTAAAATTTTCACTTGCTGTTAATGAAATACATCACAAAATTACTCTGTTATTTCTTAAATGCTTTATGTGAGCAAATGTTTAGGGATCCCCGAATGTTTGCCATGGGTGATTCAAGGATTTTTTAAAATCCCTTATGTCCGCATTCTGCTTTTCCGTTGTACTTTCTGGGGAGGTGAGTGTTAAGATGGAGGAATGAATCAAAATAATATTTTGATATGTTAATGATCAGAGAGTGATGCAATAACATAATCTGAAGCTCAAAAAGGTTGATTTTACATAACTCCCATTTTAAATGGAGTGTACCTGTAGTAAATTCAGTTGATTGGACTTGATTTGGCATGGCACACTCCTGTCTCTATACGGTCACAATCTGACAGTGCAGGTCAGAGTGAAAACACCAAGCATGGAATAAAAGGAATTGTCTGTAAAGCTCTGAGACAGAATTGTCTTGAGGGACAGATCTGGGAAAGAATACAAAAAACATTTCTGCTGCTTTTAAGGTTCCAATGAACTTATTAGTGGACTCCTTCAATGGTTAATCGAAGAAGTTTGGAATCACCAGAACTCAAACTAAAGCTAGCTGACCCTACACCCTTACAGTGAAGGGCCTTAAATCAGGGAGGTGAACAAGACAGAGCTCACTTTGTCAGAGCTCTGTCATTTCTCTGTGAAGAGAGGAGAACCTTCCAGGAGTCAGAAGAAAGCCACTCAATAAAAGGCTCATGGCAGCCTGTCTGGAGGTTTACCAAAAGATAACCGGGAGGACTATACGAGAAACAATGACTGATTTCTTTGGTGTGAATTCTACAAGTTGTGTTTGGAGGAAACCAGGAACAACTCATCACCAGGGCAATGCCATCCCTATAGTGAAGCATGGTGGTGGCAGCATCAAGATCTGTGGATGTTTTATCAGCAGCAGGAACTGGCAGACCAGTCAGGAAAGAGATGAATGCAGCAATGAATAAAAAAATATAGGAAAACCTGATCCAGGGTGTTCTTGTCAGACTGGAATGAAGACAAGAACAACCCAAAGCACATGGCTAAGATAGCAAAGGAGTGGCTTCAGAACCACTCTATGTTTAATATAGTTACCCTTTTCAGATGTAGGGCTTAATATAATATTAAAACATGAAAATGTTAATTAAATTGTATCAATCTATAACATCCCATCGATTAAAAAACCTATCGGCAATTATTCCACCGCTGATAACAGCCGCAGCGGAACCTTTCGTTTTCCATGGTATGGCAAGCAGATTATGATATAATACTGAAAGAACGTTCATCCATCCATCCATTTTCTGTTCACCCTGGTCCCTTAGAGGGGTCGGGAGGGTTGCTGGTGCCTATCTCCAGCTAACGTTCCGGGCGAGAGGCAAAGTCACTATGGACAGGTCGCCAGTCTGTCACAGGGCACCCAGAGAATATTTTCAAAGCAATTTCAATTTTAAGGTTCTTTCAATAGTTACAAATGTATGTCCGGTCACCTGAAGGATTTCTTCTCACCCACAACCAATATTTCAGATATTTCAAAGATCATTGTTTTGATGGGGCAACATACATTATACAAATTATACAAATAAATAGCTTTTTCCAAGTTTCCAGGTCACTTTCCACTCAAGACAATACAAAACTGCCTCACAAAACTGGACAACTCACTGCTGAGCCCTAATATTTGAAAACAGATTATTCTATTAATACTCAACAACATCAGAAAATAGTAAGAAATTCAAATACCACTCAGACAGAGATGTCTTGTATTTATAACACACAACATAAAGTGAATCTATATCTAAACACAGACAAAAATCTGCCTTTTGGTCTTAAACTTAAAGCAGGGCTCAACAACACTTGAAAAGCAAAGAGCTATTTTTGCTCTGATCATCACAGATCATAGCAAAAAATATCTATGAAGATCAAGGATCATAGGTGATGACAGCTGGCATAAAGTTTAAGAAAGTTTATGTCAGCTGTGATGACATAACGTGTCATCACACTTAACGCTTAAAGTTAAGTGTTACACTTAAAGTAACCGCATGTTGAAGAGCTCTGTACACTGCGACTCAATTAAAAGCTACAACTGCATGCCATAAAAAGGTGACAGATTGTTCGTGTAGCTACAGATCTGGGATCAGAAGTTCGCACTGTAAAAAAAATAAAACAACCTTTTCTGACGTCACTTCGCTTCACTCGCTCACATCGGAGTCTTTTCAATCTGTGGTAACAGAACAACACTCTTCAATCGGACTCAGTTAATAACTAGCACCCGTTTTATCAGCGAATCCTATAAAAAGCTTCAAAACTGGGAAGTAAGTGTGCGTTTTAGCCTTTCTAAGAAATGCGGGGATGTGTGTTTTTGGTGTGTTGTCCTGTAATTTGGGCTCCAGTATTCTTATTATCGCTGTATTGTGACAAACGTATAGTCTGTCGCCAAGGCGAGCAGCTAACGCTCTCTGAACTCATTCGATCAAAAGCATCCTTCTCTGCAGTTACCTCATTTTTGTAGCGCAGCTAAAGTTTAACATGACAATTTTAAAATTAAAAAGTTGTAATTACTAATATAAGGCGTCGTGTTGCGATAAACTTTGTTTAGAATACAGCTGTTGTCATGTGGAAATAGGTACTTGGATACAAAATTCTTACCTCATGTAACTGCTGGCTTTAGTCATTATTTAAACACGACACCGGTGTGAGCTGATCCAAACAGCAGTTACTTTCAACTGACGGAAGACATTTTTAAATTGACTTTAGTTTGACTTGAAGAATTATTTTCTTATGGAATTAAATATTGGTAACACGGACGTCCTAGAAAAGACTAACTGAAAATGTCCACGTTTGTATTTTAAGAGTTACTGAGAGCATCTGTGCAGATAGAGCTTTTATGAATTATTTGTATCATTATATCTGGATAGACCCATATGGTTATTATGTAGTCACATTATTTTGAGGTTCTTACATGGACTTTAAAGGACTGAATGAATAAATAGTGTTTGTTAGGTTTACTAATTATTCATTTATTTATTTATTTTGCTTAATGGCATATTTTTAATTTTTTTTTTTTTATTTTTTTTTTTAGATATTATTGACTTTTACAAATACAGAAGTTAAAGATTATCCTGTCGCTAAATCAATTGTGGAATGCCAGAAGACAGAAGCTTTTGATAAATTCACAACTTTGGAGTTAATTAGCAAGTCTGTGAATCTATTAAGGCAACACATCAGTCACACCTTGAGTGATGTCATGGGAAAATTTCAAAAGAGCAAAAAATATTTGCAAGAAAATTGTGGACCTTCACCGGTCTGATTCTGAGTCTGTGTGTATTTCAGACATAAAAGGGACACCACATAATTTTCAATTACATGCAAGTTTAAGCACCACAGGAAACACCAGCCATGGTTCCAGTCAGAAGGAGAAAAAGTTTGTTGTTTTGGTGTGAAATGTGCTTTAATACACAGTGGCAGCAGCTTCATGTTATGGAGGGAGGGAGGGGCTGGGACAAAAAGTAGATCATCACAAAATATCAATGAAATATCTACAGATATCAGGCGGAACTTTAGAAGTTTGATGCAAATGGTTTTTCAAATTGACCTTTATCCTGGACATACCATCAAATTATTTATAAAATCATTTAAGGACAACAAAGACTGTAACATAATAAGTATCATCTGGTCTAATTCCTTTAGTAGAAAGTTCTCTCTAAAATACTTTCCCAATGCTTTGCTGCTTAGCAAATGTTCCTGTCATACCATAAACATATTTTTACAGTAAAAATTGCCAACAAACACATACACACATGCAGTGCATATTCAGTCATATACTGCTTACTTGTTTTATGTAAGTGATATATTTGCTTCATTGATATGAGGCCTCTAGCACACTTTGCATTTGTGTAATTTTTATCCTATTTGACAATAGATTTTTTTTATGTCACTTTTGGTCAAAGTTATGAATGGGATTATGTAAATTTAATTATGTAACAACCACATGTGCAACTGCCTTAAGATTGTAGTTTCATGTTTAGTTTTTTTTTTTATGAAAATGATTTATCAATAGTGTAAAACTTGGTGTTTAGTTGGAATCACCTCGATTATATCTTCACTTTACCTCTGAGTTCACAGAAAGTTTGCAATACCTCATGCAACTACTGTCTTATTTTTCATTATTTTGTTTAGGTTATTTAACTGTGTGTGCAAATTAATGCCTTGAAAATCTTTGTAACTTGTTGTAGATCCAATCTGTGTTCATAAATTCACTTGTAAGGTTGAACCATAATGATATAAGTACATGCTTACTTTTTTTTAAGGGTCAAAGAACAATAATGTACAAATCTTCTTGAAAATGATCCTGTAAATAGAATCTGTATAGCTTATTCATCAGGATCTCAGATACATCACTTAGGCTCCATCTTTTATTTGCTGCACATCAGAGCTGATATGTGTCTGGAGATCTAGTTGAGGGGTAGTAATGAGCGCATGTGTGTGTATCTATGGCATCAGCACATTTGCAGCCTCAGTGAAATGGCAGCCGGCATTAGTTGCTTTAAAGTTCATCTTTTAAATGACTTCAGTAGCCAGGCCTGCTGTGTAAATCAGATCACATCCTTGATGTGCTATGCATGCATCTAGTAGCTGCCAGTAAATCAACACACAGGTAGAAGGTCACTGCATTTGCCTCATATTTATTCAGCACACACGTCCTTGTCCACTGCAGATGCAGTGTTGTCATTCCCTCCTTTATATGAGGCTTGGGAAACAAAAGGAAATTGATTTTAAAGTTTTGCTTTAAGCTCTGTAGGTCATTCATTTCTTCTAGCAACTCTTAAAGATTGCTTGATTCTCTGTGGCAGTACTGCATATAGATTAAATAAAACATGCTTTATGTGGATATGAACTGGGCTTAGATTAAAATTAGTCTGTTTAAATTGAATATATGCATATAGAAACAAAAGTGTATGTACATTATTGAGCATTTGTCCTTGTTTTTCTTAGTTTCTCGAGTTAAAATCAAGTTACACATTTTTTTTTCAGCTATTGCATTCTCATGCTGAACAGGAGAACATAATATTTTCATATCCAAGAATTTGTTGGTCTTTATAGAAGGCTCGAGGAATAAAGTGGGTCTGCTAATAATTGTGTTTCACTCATTTTCACCCTGTCACTTCTGTTCTTATCCTCTCTGCAAGTTTGCACTCATTAATCAAAGATGCTGCTCTCCTGCTGAGCTGCAGGTTCATCAATCTGGCAGCCTGCTTTCTGTAAGGAACAGGACAAAAAGCTCTCAACACACAGGCATAAATAAATCTATAGTCTTTATATGCAAGCCCTGAAGGTTAGTGCTGCATAATTTGATGTACTCCTCTTTGTCTGCTGTGATTGATGTTTTTAAACCTGTTAGGCTTGACTGGAGTTGTGCTTTGTAGGTCAGTGTTGACACTTTATGATTGGGTGAGCTGGAGGGGAGCTTCACACAGGAAGTGGATTATTAGGAATATGTCAGGGAGATTACACTTTTTCACTGTTTTAATTTATCTCCGCCTGGAGATGCATTTTGAAGGCATTATTTAAACCACTGATGCATTTGCGATGGAGCTCTACCTGCTGTGCTAATGGGGCTAACGTTTAAAATGTGGGTGGCTTTTTGATTGCATTAACCCAAGCCTTTTTTTTTCTTTTAAGATTTTAGATCAATTGAGGATGACTATACTATATCTGACCATATAGTTCTTGGTCAGATGGCTACTCCAGTGTTGACTTTTACCTTTGGTTTGTGTAAGCTGTTATACTCTCTCATATTTTGCAAGTATTCACAGTGCTTCATTTTTTTTTTTACCATTTTGTTATGATACAGCCTTATTCCAAGTTTAACATGATGGCAATGAGGAAAAAAATGTTTGCAATTTTGGCAATTAAAAAAAAAACAGAAAACATCAACAACAAAGAAATCACATTAACATAATTAAAGCAGAAGAATCAGTTTGTTGTTAATAAATTGTGTTTCTAGGCACTGATTACCTTGCCACTGACTTTTAAATTCCTGAAAAATATTTACAACACATTGATGCTGTCAGGAATTATTTCAATGCAGTTTTATTTATATAGCACCAATTCACTTTTCACTTTTCTATTGCCATATATATTATCAATTCATTTCCCTGCCCTGGTAATCTTAGTGTATGTAAATTTCTCATGTTTTTCTATTAACACTAATGACATTAATAGATTTAATTGTGATAATACAGTCTTCACTAATAGTCCACATTACATTTCTGTGTGACAAAAGTTTCATGAAGCTGTCCCAGATAACTACAGTACTCTTTTAGTATGTGTGTTTGTGTGCTTATGTTTTCAGGTTGTCAGCGGCGATGCCATAAAACTCAAGTGTTGTCTTATACGTTAAGTATTTGAATACATTGAGAGCTCACGATCCCTTTCTACCATTTTGCTCTCTCAAGTGCTTCTTATCATTTAGTGTCAGGAAAAAACTTATCTGCTTTGTTAAATTGGAGAATGTAATAGCTGAATAGAAATGCTTCACTGTGCTGAACATCTAATTTTAAACTCTAATTTCTGTGTAGGATTAAAATTTCCAATTAGGTTAAGACTCAAAAAGTCCTCCTTTATGAAATTAGTTTGTGCTGCTTTACACTTTGCTCTCATTTTTTGTGCATCTAATTAATTCACATCTTTCTTTGAATTAGCGTTAAACCTTCAGAGCATATTAAGTCTCTTGAGGATGGGAAGGAAAACTTTTCTGACCACAGGGTATTTGAAGATAAATTACTGTGAGCCAACAGGAGTAATTTATGAGGTTGGAACCATTGTTTGGCTTTGTTTTAAGATTTAATTTGGGTGACTTCCCTTCATTTTTATACAAATGTATCTTAGATGCTATTAAAAATGTAATTGCTGCCTCAAGACACAGTGAGTGGGTGTAACAGATCCACGGTGTATAAGTAGCAGCATACCTACTCCATCAGATTTTTTAAATTTTTATTACAGCACTTGGAAATAAATTACAAGATATTTTCTGCCTTTTTAAAAGCAGTTAATCATCCATGGCTGTTCACTATGAGTTTTATGACCAAATATTCCATAGGAATGAATAAGAAGACAATTGAAAATCATCTATCTGAAGCATGCAATGTTGCTACCTTTCCTCCAGAACACCAAGATTCCTGAACCACAAAATATGTGCAACACATTAAGACATCTTGAACTGTCACGATATTGATGATCTGTTCACTGTGACTAGCCTAAGATAGAGGAAATAACTTGGCTCTTGCTAAGATGCAGGTGATCTGCAGTGCTGCTGATGGGATTAATGAAAATGTCAAAGCAAAATGGTTGCCTCCACAGGTATTCCATCATTCTCTAAAGCCAACATTTTCCCTTTCATTTGAATGTAGTAGAAGCTGTGCAAGGGTTTAAGACAGAAGCTTTATATTACCTTCTGCTTTTCTACATTAGGAATGAATTAAGAATGCATTTTTCTTTTAAAGTTGGTCCCCTTTAAGTCTATATTGATGCTATACTGACTTCTCTGAGAACAGGGAGACTGCTGTCCGAACAGCTTTCTGTTTGTGATTGACCCGGCCTTGGCGGTTTCCTGTGTTGTTTCTGAATATTATAACCAATTTACTCTCAGCTGAAGATGATATCGTGAGTCAGACGGGTAGAGTTTAGACAAAACTGGGTGTTTCAACTGTACCAAAATCCCAAATGCATACCAAAACTGGATTTAGAATGGAAAAAGGAGACTAACATTAAGCTTCTGTAATGGCCTTCCCTTTGCCCTGCTACATAGTTGACTCGTTCTCTATGTTTTGTAAAAAAATTGTATAAAAGTGAAACTCTTCTTTGAGCTTGCTGTTGAATAATAATTTTTTTAAAAATGTTAAATGCAGCTTAGCTGAAAGAGTGTTTCTGCCAACCTGCACAGAGGATCTGTTTTGTCAGCACTCGTTCAGACTTGGAGGTTGTGTCAAGGTGAATGCTGAGTTGTAAAATCGTAGGAAATCATTGAGATTCTGGTTCGGCAGATGGCGTCTTTGTCAGGGACGAGAAATGGCAACTTGAGAGCATCGACAATATCCAGCCACCTCTGCTCTACCACAGCAGCTATGAGCTTCTGAAATGAAACACCTAATAACAAACTTTACATGCAAATTTTAGCAGCCACTGAAATACATTTTTATAATAAGAGGATCTCTATAGGTGTTAAATATTTGTTGTTCAGTCATATAACAATATTTATAGAGTTCTCCAGGTTGTGACATTTCTTTTTTTTTTTTTCTGTATTTAAACTATAAATATGATCAAAGTAGATAAATGAGGTGAGAAAAACTAAAATAACTGTATTTCCATGAAACTAGGAACAATTTTATGTTGTTTTTTCTAGGAAATTAGAACAAGAAGAATTACAAATCTTTTCCTAATTGTTTTATATATATATATATATATATAAATATTAATAAATTCATATATATATATATATATATATAATTTTGTTCCTTTTTGAAATACAATTTAATGCTAATAATAGTTATTTAAGTCTTTTTTGTTTTGTTCCGTGGTAGGAATCTGCAACAAATGCTATGAGAATTGACAACCTTTAAGCTCTTTGAAAATTCACAAGACTATGAAATTGCTTTAATTATCCCATTTTTGTCTTTTAGTTATGTTGTGTTCTTTCATTTTAAGGAACAGCATCTTTTGCAAATGCATCTTTAGTGTGCAGCAACCAAACGACTTAGTATCACTCAAAGCTTCAGTGGAGAAAAAAAATACCTCAGACCGAGGGGAAAACAATCTAATTTACAGAAGAAATGTCTCACGAGAATGTATGTATCGCTTGGCATTATTATGGCAAATGGTTTATTTATATCAATTATAATATATCCGATGAATAATTTGTTTGGATGAAAATGTTCATAAAAATTCTAATTGTTTATGCAAATGGTAATAATTTAGCAGTGGCTTCTCTCACCAACACAGTTAATTCAAATACAGATGCAAGCAGCAATAGGCTCTCATTGTTCTTCAGTGTAAATAAATTAATGTAAAATATGGAAGGAAAAAATGAGGCAAAAAAGAGCAAACAATGCAAAAGCCAAATGACATTGAGACACCAGTTTAATATGTATGTGTTTCAGCTTAATGGTCAATTTCATTAGCCAATCTCATTGTTATGCACTGACTGCCTTCCTGCAGTAAAATGAATATTGCATCCCTGCAGACTGAATAATCAGCAGGAAATATTTGTACATGAATGACATGTGTGGGAAGAAGTATCTTCCCTGCTGGAGATACAGATTGTTTGTTACGACACATTGATCTTTAAACATTAAACATTTCATTTTTGAGGGTTTTTAAAAACTGAAGAGTTAAACTGAATATAAATTTAAATCTTTTATTTAAAATAAGATTTCTGTTTTAACAGAGCGTTTTGGAAAGAGTAGTCTGAGGATCTCAAGGGATTCTCCTGCATCTATTAAAGTTGGAGCTTCTTGTGCCAAACCTTTAGTGCCTAAATTACAAAGGCTAGATTTATTCAGAAATAACAGATTTTTCACTGACCTTAGTCCACATGTGTATGTGGACCGCATATGGCTTTTGCTCAGGCTTTGTGGGCTTGGTCATAATGGGCTTCTTGCATAGAACTTCCTCAGGTTGACTAAATCTTGGCAAAACTAGTTTGCCACCCTTTCTTTTTATAGCTTTGAATAAGTATCAAGAAACTCTTTCTAAGTTGTGCAGTGCAACAAACTTTACCTACATGCTGGTATTTGTACAGTCATCAACTCTGTTGTTACTCATTTTTTTAAATGGCATTTACACTGTTGTAAACATATCATTTTCTATCTACCATATATGCTATATTATAGATAGGGTTTTTTTACCGTTCCAATGTTCAGTACACATAATGTACATTTTTGAAAAAGTGAACTGAATCAGTTGCACATCCCTTGGATCATGAGTCCTATATGCCTATTTCTAATAAATGCAAGATATTTTCTGTTATAGTCTTGTACAGTATGTCATTGTTAATCTTGTTTTTTGTTGTTGTTGTTGTTGTTGTTTTCTTTTCTTTTAACACTTTAAGAACTTTTGTGTGAACCTGTTTTACCTGAATTTCCATTTTGCAGGAAAAAAGTCTATTTCTGTTTTGCTTGTAAGATGTACAACTGGTGCCCTTTCAAGCTGTTCAGCACTCTGCATGTGACCAAACCTTGTTGAGGTGTCTTGATATATGACTCAGTTATTACATTAGCTAAGAAGAGACTGTGTTTGCAGTAAAAACACTGCTGATCTTTGCTGATGACTGAATAGCTAGATTATTTGGATGTACATCAACCACTTATTGTAATGCAAAAGGACTATGTCAGGTACAAGAAGAAACAGTTTAAAGAAGAAAATCTATTTTTGAACACAAAATATTTTTTTCAAAAAAATATTCTAATTCCACTCAAAGTAAAAATCTCACCTTGCAGAAAGATAACCCAAAACATCCTTACAGGTTGCATAAAAGTATTTGTGTTTTACTGGATGACATCAGTCTGTTTGTTTTGCTTTTTGTGCCCTTTAATGTTCATGTTTAGTCAACACCAAAATTAATTAAATCAAATCTGTGTTAGCCACATTTGTGAATTGTTGTAAATAGAATTTGAGAAAAATATCCGAACATAGTAAAATTATCAAATACGTCAACATATATTTTGCACAATGACATGTGGAATAAAACAAAAGGAAAAACACTCTAAAATATGAGGAAGTAAGTTTGAAAAATGCGTCTTTTTAACTATTTTCATCACTTTCATTTATAAGTGTTGACTGAATTTCATTTGACAGATATGGACTCCAAACTGGGGCTGGCCTCATCATCTCCTGCCCCACCTTCCTTTCAGAAGGGTTCTCCTGTAGCCACTTTCTCTTCTGCTCCACCTCAACCAACCTCAGTCAAGTACAGTCCAGCACACAGTCCTGAAGGCAGCATCCCTTTTACAATATTTGGTATGTGCATATTTAACAACAGGTTAAAAATCAAACGTGCTGTACTGCAAATCTGGTTGACTCACCCACAGAGATCTTCTCAGTAGCTTTTCTTAACGGTATGTAATGTAATATTAATTTGAGTTTATATAGCATACTTTATCTGAATTTTTTAAAGTCAGAGGGCTATTTGGAGAATTCAGCACACCAACTTAATGAATAACAACTATTTAAAAACCAGTACATGCCCTTGTGGATTTCTTTAAGCTCCAGTTTATCTTTTGTGATTTAATATGCCTGTCAGCCCCACTCTGTTTATGCAGCCAGTGGCATCTCTTGTTTTCTCTGAATACTAACTGTGGCCAAAGCCATTATGTACTGAGCAACAGTGCTGCACACACTGACACACTGTCAGATTACCCGTGACCACAGAATAATGTGCTGATTTACATACAATGGGTGGTCTTTTTTTTTTTTCTTTAATGATAAGATGCCCTAAAAGCCTTGTCTTTCCCTTTGCTATTGTAGTGGAAAAACACAGTCACCATTATAAATTATTCATGTTTATATATCAACTGAAAATTTGACAAATTTTTATGCCCATGTTAGATGGAAGGATGCAGTCATATTGATGTAGCAATTCAGTAAACTGAGATCTGTTGCAAGCCTAGATGTCCATCAAATAGCGACCTCAAAGACACATGATTGTGTTCAGTTCCTTAGAGGTTAAAATAATTGTTTTTGAAGGTGGCACTGTGGGCACAGACCTCCATATTAAATTGTAAATCTCTTGTATGAAAAACAGTTGGAAATATGGACTAATTACATCTTTAGTTTTGTGAGATGTATTTAAAATACTACTGCATGTAATACTTGCGGTACACTAAGCTGTCAGTTGCTCAAATATGTATATTTCCCTGATTGGAAAAACAATGTCATTTCAAGTTTCCTACCGGGTAATCACCAATTATGGCTGGTCAAGGTAAATTTGTAGCTGTCCTCACACCCTGCAGTTAAAGTCAAATCGGCCCATATAATCTACTTTTAAGTTCATAATTGTTTGGGTTATTTTTATGTCCACCCTCTGTCAATCAGTTAATCTGTTAAGGTTTTCAGTTGTTTTGTTTGCTTTTGTATTTTTACCCTGTGCTCTTCATTTGTTTTTGTTTTTTTTAGGTCAAACTCACCAGACAGGAGATGAACTTTCAAATATGCAGAGCTGTCCTGCTTTTGGTCTTTTAACCTCAAGTTCAAATTGCTCTGAGTTTGTTCACCGAGGAAAAACGGGCTTGATGACGACACCTACAAACACACAATTCAAAGTATTTCCAAGTAAGGAATGCTTAAAGTTTCAGAAGTTTTGAGTACCAGAATAAAACAATTTTTATTGCAAGTCATTAAATATAAATATCATGTAGAATTATTTTATGGGTTAGCATCAGATTGTCATGCTATACCAAATAAATAAAAACACTGTCATGTTTGAACAATAATTTAAAGTAAAATGTAGAAACTGGGTTAATTCGGATATTTACTCAATGACTGTCTTTACTTCTTGAGACCAGAAACTTTCCAAACTATTAATGTTTTTCTAATAAGTGATAGAAAGACCCGAGTGCCTTCTTTCAGCCGTAGCAGTACATTGGGGGCAGCATTGTGTTCCATCATTCTATATACATCAAGAGAAAACCATCATCAGTCCCAGAGTTTCTTTGGCATCACATTATAGGAACAGTATGACAAAGTCTTCTGTGTTTTGTAGTTGGAGCTTTTTAAACAGAAAACTGTCTATGTCAAAATGAGTTATGGGGACAAAATAAGACTCTTTCCAGATTGTTCCATATGAAACAGAAAAATTAATGGCGACGTTTAAAGATGCAGATGCCAACAACCTAAAACTTTCAAAAATATTTTACATTCTTCAAAAGCTACAGTGTTGTACAACAAATCCAGTTTGAGTAATACCAAATATCATTGATATTTTTCATAAATTTAAGTTAAGTTCTTCTGTTTGTTGAGAGAATATTTACATGTTTATTCTTTATACGTGACAAACTGTCTTGTTCACTCAGAGCTGTGGCGGCCTACTGAGATGGATAATTGCAGAGCAGGAGCCATCTTTCACCCTCTGCTGGGTCTGTATCCTTTCTCTGTACCAGTCTTCAAAACCCATGATCCTGCTCATCCACAACTTTGCACCTCAGGTAATGAAGCAGAAAATAAAACTGTTGTTCCATCATTGGGTATTATGCAGTACTGAATATAAATGACACCTAAATCACAAAGAAACATGGCAGTATTAACTAGTAATATTTATTATCAATACTCAAAATTGACCTCTCCGGGTATCAATGTGGTTCACATTGCACACCCTATACTCTCATAAGACAATTAAAATGCTACTTTGTGTAGGTGTGGACAGATGGAACACGTCCTCCTCAAACAGGAACTTGAACACCAGTCTATTACCACTTAAAGAAAAAGAGAAAACTAAAATCAACTCAAGTTGGAGTCAAAATAGCCTTTCTGAGCGTGCGACCAAGACCATTCTCTCAACAAAGGAAAAGGTTTGTATTAGGCAAATTATTTCTTCTTTTTTATCACTTCAGTATGTGGTGAATGTAATCTTTTTCCAATCTTATTTTGTTGTCATTTAGGGTGTCATAAATCGACCTCTAGAGACACCCAGGTGTAATATTCGCCTATCAGGATCCTTGTCAGAAAGCTCCAGCGAAGAAACCAGCAGTGATTCTGACAATATGGAGAAAGATGATGAGGATCTAAGCAGCGACAGCGATGACTCTGAAAAAGAGATCCCAGTTGGACACGAAGTCAGTGGAACTGTGGATGTGCTTTCAGAATCCTTTTGTCCAAAGATTTGCATATGTACAGTTTGCTGCAAAATAACTCATAAAACTTGATTTTTTTTTTTTTTACGTTTTGGCACATTGCACACACAAATTTAATTCTATTTTAATGGGATAACAGAAAATATCCCATTATGATGCTTTCTGTTATCCTGAAATACAATACATGAAAATTTTCCAAACATAAATCTGAAAAGTGTGGTCATTTGGGTCAATGCTCTGTAGAGTAAGATAAGTCTTTTAGAATGTAATTTTAAAGCCTTTCAAACCTAGGTACCAAAATTTTGCATATTTGTCATTGAAATATAGCTCAAGCTCAGTTAGATTGGACAGCTTATGTCTATAAGGATTAAGATTCAAGTCCTACAAAATATCTTCAGTTGAATTGAAATTTGGAGTTTGACTTGGCCATTTTAACACGTTAATATGCTTTGATCATGAATAATGAACTCCGATAATGAAGAGACTTCTGTGTAGAAGCAGCTACAAAAACCTGCAGGATACTGGCTCTCGAGGGCTGGAGTTAGCCGCCTTAATTTAAATCCATTGGAGCGCTGGTTGTATATTTAAGGTTGTTGTCCTGTTGTCCTGAATCTTCGGCTGAGTCTCAACTCTTCTGCAGCACCTCAACAGTTTTTTCTCCAAGATAGCTCTATCCATCTTTCATTAAATTAAATTATTTCCCTTTCCCTGCAGCATGATACTACCACCATCATGTTCTCCTTCTTGGAGTACTAACTTTGTTTTGATCTATCGCATAAAATATCATTAGTATCCATCGATGTTTGTGGTGTATGACAATATGGAAAATGTTTGAGGATAGAAATATTTTAACATTCTGAATTATGCGTAAAGAAATATAGTTGGAGTGACGGAACCAACTTTGATAAAGTGTATTTGATAACTTCATATCTGCGATAGATTTGTCAACAATCATGCTCTGTTGGTGGGTGGAAGGCTGGAAGCATGTGTTAGATGACAGAGCTGCTAGTGTAAGAATCTCACAGCAGGAGCTGACATGATGTTCTGTCTTTTTGTTGTTTTCCTCCTACTCAGCATCTGACACACAACACTTCTGAGAGTCAAGAGAGGAGACCTTTTTCTGGTGATAGAAAAGCTTGTCAAACGAGTCTTTTGTCACAGAGTTCCTGTGACTTCCTCTCATCAGCTTCAGTTCCTTTCTTGTCCTGTTGGTCTCCTTACTTGCACTGTACTGTTTTTTCCACAGTCCAGTGACTGAAGAGGAGAAAAGCCTCCTCTGCATAAGAGTGTCATACATCCCACTGGATTGGCTATTGACAACATTTCTTTAATACAGTCCCACAACAAGGCTTGCCCTTCACACTCTAACTCTGTTCCAAACCCCATTCTATCAGAGTACAAGTCCACCCCAACACCTCCAAAGTACCAAATTCCTTCATCATCTCCAAACCAGAGTTCCACCTTTAAATATCAGTGTATTGGTTTTCTAAAACCTCTTAGAACCAAACCACCTATGTTTTTGTTGGTTTTTTTCCCTCAAAACATTCCTTGCATGAATGTAAACCTTTCACACATTCAGGTGCATATATTGCGATACAACTCTAGATATAGAGTGATGAAAGTTGCACCTAGATCAAGAAACTAGTTTATTAGAAGGTTCCTTCAACACCTGATGCAGTTGATGCATCAAGTGTTGCAGGAAGTTAGAAGTTGTGCAGGACTCCAGCTCTTGAGGACTGGAGTTTGCCTCTCCCTTATTAGGCTAATTTGTAAAAAGGTATGAGATGATGATCCCTGAACAAACCTAGATTATTTATTTATATATATATACTTGAAAAAAAAACTTAACCCATTCAACTTTTACTCACC
Source organism: Gambusia affinis (assembly GCF_019740435.1). NCBI lineage: Eukaryota > Metazoa > Chordata > Actinopteri > Cyprinodontiformes > Poeciliidae > Gambusia > Gambusia affinis. Next base: position 17,120,737 of record NC_057878.1, read on the forward strand.
TCACTATTTTTTGTTGTTTCTTTGTTGTTGCAACTGGATAAACGCCACTGGTGTTATCAAGGATTTTATTATTCTTCTGGAGTGTCTAACCGCTGTGGGACTGAAAATTGCAGTGTTTGTAATTTTTGTTTTCTTCAAAATTTTGTTTCTACAAAACTTGTTTGTACAAAACAAGTTTTGTTTCTACAAGATTAACATCACAAAACGGATCACCAATTAGCTTTCTTATGCTTGGGGTTGGTTGTTATTATGGAAAGTAAATCTCTTTTACAGTTTATAGTGATTGTCACCATTGTAAAAATAAGGTATAATGAAGGACTGTGTATTAGGGGAGTTTGGATCCATGTAACGGTTCCCAAGAAAGTACAGCCTTTTGATTGTCAAAGTTTGATAATAGCAACACTTACAACTTGGTAATGTCTCACTTTGGGAGGGGAGGAAGCTAAACAAATTTCAAAATATTTTTATAGCAGTCTGTCTTTAATATTTGACAGACTCTAGTCTGCTTTTCTTTGTTACACCTTTATTACACCTTCATTTGCAACCCACAGCAATGCAATGTGAGTGATAGTGATTTATTTATTGTTTTGGTATTTATTTATAAAGGTTGAAACTCAGATGGATTCTGTGAAGAAGTCTTCCTTTGTACGACCCAAGGACCAAATTTGGTAAGAAAGAAATATTTTACCTCTCTGTTCATGTTTAAAGGCCACTAGCTAAAACTGTTCTTTTTATAACATATTTTATTTAAAAAAACAAAAGAAAACTTGTTCATTTAAACTGCTTTTTGTAGTTTTATAATTATGCACTTTGCTGTGTTGTTGTTAATTAATAATTCTTATAAAAGGGGCACCACATGGCTAAGTGATTGAGCAGGCACACCACACAGAGGTTACAGTCCTCAATGCAGTTATCCCTGGATTAATTCCTGGCCTGCACCATCTGGTGCATGTCTTCCCCTTTTGTTCCTTGCCCTTCTTCCTGTCAGGCTACTATTGAATAAAGGTCTCTAGTGCCATAAAGAAACTTTAGAAAAAATATATTTGTAGGTCTCTGGTTGGAATTTGCAAAAATATGTATGCTCCTCAAACAGTCAAAGTACTGTTAAGATTTTAATATGTCATTGTTTATATCCATTCACTTTTGTTCTTTTCATCTGGCAGGAACCCAGAGCTGTTCCTGAACCCCCACTTTAACGGAGTGGTCAGCACTGCAGATCAAGATGCACCTTTGGCTCTCATAACGAAACCTCGTATCCAGACCAACTCTCCAAGCAAAAGGCCGTTCTTGGCAGCAACCAGCCCTCCCTACCACACACCTGTCAACCTGAGCATTAGCAGCAAGAAGTTGTCAGACACATCTGCTTTGCCATCTAAATCTGCCCCATCAGGACTTGTTCCAGGATCAGTTAAGGCTGCTTCAGTTCTGCATGGAGGGTGGAGGCCAGCAAAAACCAGTTCCTGCCTAAAACCTGTAGACTTAACCAGAAACGGTGGGTTTGATTTCCACAGCAGCAGAGGCTCAGAGGACTCTTCAGGAGACATTGAGGATGATGAAGAGAGTAGTCTGAATTCTGGCAGTAGCCTTTCAGGTTAGGTTACAATGCAATAAATATGTTTCTGAAAGGAGTTTAGAGAAATCAGAAAAGGAAAAACAAAGTGAAATCAAGTTTGAATGTATGACGGGAATAGACTGAGCCTTCTCTGTCTTCAATTCCCCTCAGACTCTGGGAGCAATCCTGAGAGTGACAGTGCTGAGGATCATGGGAAGGAGTCCTTTAAGGCAGAATCACATACTGATGCCAACGGAAGTGGTGCCCTGCTTAACCTGCAGATTCTGAAGAATTTAGGTGTATCAGCCACCAATTTACTCCACCACCATGGCAACCTCCCTGATCCTTTAACATTTGCAACAGCAGGTAACAAATCTATTCTTTTACATACAATACATTTCTAAAGGTTGTCTAGTAAAATTTCAATTGGAAAGTTTAACCACTATAAGATACTCCCAAAGTCTGTCATTTTATTATTATTATTATTACCACATTTTTCGGACTATAAACCGCTACGATTTTCTTTCGCTTTGAACAATGCGGCTTATAACCCGGTGCAGCTTTTTTTGTGGATTTTTCTTCAACCGCCACAGGCTCTTTAGCAGGAAATGAATCATTGGAAGTGAAATTTGGAAATCAAAGAAGAAAGTGCTGATTTTCATTTAGAACAAGCACATGCTAGCAGCAGGCACGTCGGAGAAATGTTTTCAAACTCATACTCCCTCATCATGGAAACAACACGAAGAAGTTCACATGACACTGCTTTTAAGTTGAAGGCTATCGATCTGGCAGTACAGATCGATAGCCGCTGTAAGTAAGCTCTGCGTGAACAAATCCAGAGTTCGGCGTTGGAGACACAGGGCTGCATCCCTAATAGCAGATTTATTAAGAATGCAGCTGTCTGTCCTTTGATCTATTTTGTTTTGTTCTAAATGTGTGTGTTTTCCCCTATGAGCAGTCTAACAAAATTACTCCGCTTTGACACAAGATATATATATAAAAAAAAATCTATGTTCACAGTAGAAATATATAAATAGAATGCTTTATTATATAATGTTTTTAATGGTAGTAGTACATTTATAAATATGTGTAGATATATATTTTGTGTTTAACAATATTTAATAATACATTTAAGTAATTGACTAAAACCCATCAGATTTTTTTGTTGTCTAGAATTGTTTAGATCAGATTCACGTTTATGATGCACTTGAATAAATGAGAAAATGGATTCAGTGACTATATGTTTCAGAATACTGTGAATACAGTTTTCATTTGCATCTATTAAAATTATTAAGGTACATCATTCTTCTGTGCAACAACATGACCACCGTCCCTTTTTCCATTATTATCCTCCTATATTTTAAAAACATAATTTATATTTAGTAAGTGAGAAAAGCACTCATTTTCCATTCTGTTTTTTAGGTTTAAAGAAGAAAAGGAGAGTCACAGATGAGCGAGCTCTGCAATTACCCCTTAAGTTTGGGTGAGGTTTTGCAGCTAAGACTTTGTTTACATGGTTATTTGCTGAATTATGGATAACGAAGTCAATTTTTGAGTAGAATTGGGGTTTCTCACTTAGGTCTGCAGTTATTTTATAAAGAGCATTCTTTGATTTATGTCCAATAATTAAAAATCGGATCTTATCTCTGGCTCAAATATTAAATTGATAAAAATAATTTTAAACTGCATTTATTCCAATATATTTATGACAGGATATTCATATATTTATTTTATTAAATTTTTGTTCTTGATATTCCTCTCCAGATGGGAGAGAGAGACCCGGATGAGAACTGTTACAGGTCGTCTGCAAGGGGAGGTGGCTTACTTTGCTCCGTGTGGGAAAAAGCTGCGTCAATATCCTGATGTAGTGAAGGTAAATAAATGATGTGTAGCTGAGCTTTTCTAAAAGACTGAGTTAGAGCTTTGAATGTTTGAGTTTGAAGCTTCTGTTGACAGTTGTTACTCTGTTCTCCACAGTACTTGGTCCGGCATGGAATAACAGAAATTTCCCGGGACAACTTCAGCTTTAGCACAAAAATTAAAGTTGGTAACTTCTATGAAGGTAGAGAAGGACCAGAGGTAAAAGTTTTGCGTCCAAGCTCTATTTATTGAATTTATTATTAATACAGTTAAGCCCAAGATTATTTACACCAGTGGCAGATTAAAATAAAAATATTTAATGGGATTACAACAGTTACTACCATTTTTAATTACTACAGATCAACATTTTGCTTGTGTTTTGAATATTTTATCTTTGGTGATGAACTCAAAAGACTTTAAGGTCAAAAGTCCTCCTTGCCACCATCCTAAAGTTAATCTCTACTGAGATTTTCTATCTCAGTAGTTTTAACTCTGTTCAGACCACACTAAATCATTCATAATATCTACAGTTAGTAAAACATATTGGAAAGAAATAGTTTGAAAGAATAATTTTGGACTAGAGTACATCTAGTCATCTAAATAACATTATTTGATGACATGTTGACGCTTTACATATATTCATCATTTATACTGATGTCATATTAATTTGATGTTTTTATTTTAACTGCTCTTTTTTCTGTTGAAAAATTATTATGCAGCCAAATTAGATTTATGTTTTAATATAAGACTTTCTTGCACAAGTTTGAACTCACCCCATTAATATTTAGCTGCACCTTGACCACAGGATTTTTGTAGACATAAAAAAGTTTTTTTGTCACTTAAAATGTATAGTGTAGATCTTTCTCTTTGTCTGTGGATTAGAGAAAATGAACAATACAGAAAAAAAATGAAGCGCTACATTGTATTAGTAATTACTGCTGTATTGAAAAAAATTATACATAGCTTTCATGAAAGCTGATGACCTCAAATGAGTCTCCATAAGTTCTTGTATTAAACATGCTAACTGGAAAAAATAGATCTACACTATAATAAACGTGCAGTTTATTTTACCCCTTGTTTGTTTTCCACTTCTGACTTTTCTGATCTTTGTCAGGGTTTACAGTGGTTCCTGATGAATGAGGAGGACATTTCTTCTTGTATCATAGCGATGAATGGACAGCACAGCCGACAAACAAAATCCAAATACCAGACTGCAAACAATGTTTCTGCAGCCCAGCATCGTCATCCTGCATATTATAGTGAACCTTCTCTTCAAGATATTAGTGATTCAAAGTTATTACGGAAACTGGAAGCTCAAGGTTAGTTTGCATCACTGAAATACTCAGCATGCAGAAGCTGTTCAATTTTTTGCTGGTGTTGCTTTAGACCATCTTAAAATCCAAATATCTTGGTTATTCTTTGTCTTACTGAAAACTATGTTCCACATGACTGATTATCTCTAATTTCATGCTTTTTACTGTGTAAATTTAATTTTGCTTTAGTGCATTTGATAGTAGTGCAAATGCAATGTCTAATTCCCACCAGACCAGTTTGTACTGGGACTTTACAATGGTAGAAAACCAGACCAGATGTTTGTGACATCTGCTTACATGCTTGCTCTTATTGTTACAGCTGAAGACTGAATGGAAGAATAATCTTAATCTGAGTCTGAGCACAAAAATCTTGTAAATATTGTAAAAAGTTTTGTGATCAATCTACTGTCAATATTTCCTTAAGTCTTAGCTTTTCTAAACCTGACGGGTTTTTTTTCCCTCTGTTAAAATAATTTACTAATTAAAGAAGTTTGGATTGCTCTGTTTATTTATTTTTTTTTTTTCATTTTTATTTCTGTTTTCTTATATATTGCATTTTATTTGATATTTTGCCATGTTGCAGAAATAGCTCGACAGGCAGCTCAGATAAAAATGATGCGAAAACTAGAAAAACAGGCCATAGCACAAGCCACCAAGGAGGCGAAAAAGCAACAAGGTATAAACAGTTGCTGTTCAATCGGACTGTCTTCTAATTCAGATTAAAAGTTGTGGACAGAATTTATCCCTTTGTATATTCCAGCATTAAGGGCTGCTGAAGAGAGGCGGAAGAAAAGAGAGGAGATGAAGATTCATAAACAACAAGTATGTTTTTTTTTTTTTTCTCTAATTTATGTTCCTATGAATTCCTCCTACGGTACTTTATAACACTGCAACTTCTATATTTGTGTTACCACTTTGTAGACCTTCATTTCCCATTCTGCTTCTCCTCACTGCTTTCTACCATGCATGACTTAACAGTTAATCAATTTGATCTTGCCCTCATCTTTCCTCCAGGAGAAGATCAAGCGCATTCAGCATATTCGTATGGAGAAAGAACTCCGTGCACAGCAGGTTCTTGAGGTTGGTCCTGAAATTTGAAACACCTCCTATCTGCTTTGGATAAAAAATATAACTAAATAAAAAAAAAACTACTAATGCTAACACTTTCTTTGCAAAAGTACAATTAGATATGAAAAGCCCCACATACGTGCTGAAGTTTAATGAAAAATAGAGTATTCATTAATCAAGAGAGGAGAAGAATTTACACGGCAATGTGTAATACACCTATTTTACATTCCCACATTAATAAAAGCTGTGAAGTATTTAAGCCTTTCTAAATCAAATTTCAGCTGACACGCTTAGTAAGAGGCTCTTAATAGGATTTCATTAGAGCTGCAATCACTGATAAAAACATTGCTTAATTTGCACTCACTGAGCGCTGTTTTTTTTTTTTTCATTACTATTACGACAATTTTGTATTTTATAACAGATGAAAAATAAGAATCCCAATGCCTGTAATTTCAATACAATGTTATCTGGAAACTTTTGTGTAGAATCATGCTTACTGAGCAATGTACAGTAGAGAAATCTTCCTCTGTTCTGTCATTTCATTTTAATGATGATGGTGATACATTTTAAAATTGTTTTAATCTCTCCAAAATAAAATAATTACTTTGGTGCTAGTGGTCTGACCCAAGTGTTTCAGTTGGTCTGGATGAACTCTGCTTTGTGACAAAGTCAGACACATAAATGGTGTCACTGATGGCATGCCTCAGTCCAGCACCAGGTTATCTGTAACATGTTGTCTAGGTCCACCTAAATTAATTATACAGCAATTTGAAGTAGGATAAAATGTAATCTTGCTTGGTCCAAAGCTGGATCTAAATGTAGAATCTGGTGCTGCACACTACATGAAACAGCTCTTCCAGGTAAGAAACTCTCACACCTCCAAATTGTCCAAGTAAGCTGGATGGCTAAGACCATGGGAAACTATGAAATCTTAAGGCTGCAGCCTAATTTTAAAATATATTTGACACTATCGAGGAGATCCCTATGCTTCAGGTTTTGTCATATGGAGGGGGAAGGTCTCTAAAATCCTGACAATCTTTACTATTTCTTTAGTACTTTGTGTACAGCACCTTAACAGATGTTTCTAAACGTGCTAAATGCATAAGTTTTAACTTTTATATGATAAAGTGACCATACTCCTATATTTTGACCTCGGCTGTGTATGTTTTTGCTTACAGGCAAAGAGAAAGAAAAAAGAAGCTGCAGCCAATGTAAAAATGTTGGAAGCAGAGAAAAGAAACCAGGTGAGGTAAACTTTGATTGGTGCCATCTTGGTTTACCAATTCTTTTTACCCATTAGCCCATTGCATACTGGAGGCATCATCGCTCTAGCATTGCTATTTTCTGACTTGTCAGTGTCAAAGTTGTTGGTTGCCTTTTAACATCAGTGTAATTACAAAGAGGCAAACTAACCTCATTTTCATGTACATGCACTTATGATTGACGATGTCTTCATTTGCACATTTCGTTAGTCAGTGATCTTTATGGGGTTGGAAGTTTGACAATAAGATTGCTCAGTACAATGAACCAAGCTTGCCTTTTCTGCATGCTATTTAATTATGGTCATTTATGTGCTCATGTTTGGGTTTCTAATTAAATCCTTTGTTTGAAGGAGAGAGAGATCCGTAAACTTCAATCTTTCTTACAGAAGCACCAGGTATGAATTTTGTCCAAAACTGACAGCAATATTGTTCTTGATCTACATAATGTTCCAAAAGAATTGAACTTGTTTTAGCTGTTCATTATTTCATCTTTTTTTCCTGTTCCATATGTAAATTTTCTGGCTTTGGTTTTACTTGTGCTTTTCTGATTTCTAATTCTATGCCAAATCTTTCTCCCAGGAGCAGGAAAGGTATAGGCTAGATATGGTATGGGCATGTTATTGTTTTGTACATTTAGAACAAATGCATATGAATAGCTAATATCATATTGTTGCATTCCTCTGCATGGCTTTTCCAGAACAATCCACTGCAAACCTCTCTGCTGTTGATCACTCTGTAGAAATGCATCCTTTACTTTTCTAATATGATTAAAATGCACTCAGGATTAACATCAGACTGCCACTGGAAAACACTGAGAACATATGTATGTTGTGTGTATGTTTACCATCATGTTCTTCAGAATGGTTCATCCTTGCATGAGCTCTTAAATGTAGCACTGAAGTAAACTGTTTTCTCTTTTAAATTTGAGTTCTGCTTCCCATGCTTCTTATTTAAAGCTGTTTTTCATAATTGTCATTGATAATTCTAGGATTTGTCCCAATAGATTGAACAGTTGCGAATTAAGATGAAAAACACTTTTCTGTTGACTGGTAGGAGAGGGAGAGGCGCAGGCAGCACAGGACTCTCATGAAAGCTGTGGAGGCCCGGAGGAAAGCAGAGGTGATGAACTACTGCTTACATCTTAACCTTTCACACACTCCGCTAAGTTTACATTCCATAATGGAGAGTTAGTTTTAGCCATACTTGTTTTTAAAAGTAATAAATTGTTAAAGTATACACTTTCAAAATTTTAAAATCTTAATTTAATGTCAGCTTCACACTTCTGCACTAAATTGTCAATTTTCATGAAATAAAATTTCAATAGAATATACCAAGCTTTATAGTTGTAAAATAACAAATGTTTTAAAATGCACAAGAGATTTACATACTTAGAAGGTAATTGTATATTTGTGTATTAAAGGATGTAGTTGTATTTATTGATTTAAAGCCCTATCAAAAAATTTTAAACAACCCTGCAGTGCTTTTTTTGGGATGGTAAATCTAATTTCTTTGTTGCAGGAGAAAGAACGTCTGCGAAAAGAAAAGAAAGCAGAGAAACAATTAAACAAGAAGAAGAAACTGGAGCTCAGAAGACTGAAGCAGAAAAAAGCTAAGGAGCTAATGAAGCCAAAAGAAGACATGTGTTTACCAGATCATAAGGTATGCATAATGTAATCTGTTTATAAATGCCATAATCATTGTGATGTTGTTGAAGCTGCATGCTTGAAGATCTGAACAGCTCTTTGTGTACTTGACAACCAAACTACATTTAACTGATTTGAATTGAAACGGATGTAGATCACGACAGTGCCATCAAGTGGGTATTCTTGGTATAACCATAAACCAGATATCACTGCTTACATCATTTATTTGAAAATACTTTGAGACTTATAGCAACGTGTACATCAATAATTTTAATCCACAATTTAAAAAGCTAAGAATAATTGTGTTCCTTTCCTCAGCCTCTTCCAGAATTACCTTGTATACCTGGACTAATTTTACCGGGAAAAACATTCTCGGACTGCCTGATGGTGTTGCAGTTTATTCGTAACTTTGGGGCAGTTCTAAATCTCGGATTAAACTCAAACCAGATCACTATAAGTGACATGCAAGATGGGTTGCTCAACATTGGGAACAGTTTGCAGAAGGTGCAGGACCTGTTGGTGAGCATGCTGTCTGCAGCTGTGTGTGATCCGGGCATACCAGCAGGCTGTAAGGTGAGGGCATGTCTTTTCATCTGTATCATTTCTGCAAGTACTTAACTGCAAGAGGCTGAAAATGAATGTCAAATATGCATATATTAAATGGGGACAGATGCACAAAAATGGCAAAATACAACATACTGTTCTTGTTTTGCTGGAAGACTTGGGTAATAGATTTGGTCAGGAACTTTACAAAATGGAATCCCAAAACTTGATATGTGCTGCTATATATTTTTCTTTTCTTTTGGACGAGGATTTAATTCATACTGTGTTCTTACAGTCTTCCAGGAAAGAAGTATTTTATATCAGTTTTTATCCTTTGTAACTTAGCACCACTATCTTAGTCCAAAGAAGTCAACCGGTTTTGAATTCTTCGTAAGTTGTAACCACCCAGAAATTAAAAAAAAAGTTGGACTGTTTCAGTGCAAAACCCTGTTGGGAGACCATTTGACTAATGTGGAGATCAACCAAGACAATGTGTCTGAGATCCTGCAAATCTACATGGAAGCCCATTCTGAACAGACAGAGGTGGCTGCTCTGGCCCACAGCCTTGAAACCAAGGCGTTCCAGGCTCACAGTCCGTCAGATAAGGCTGCTATCCTGGCATTCTTGGTTAACGAACTCTGCTGCAGTAAGGCTGTGATTAGGTAAGATTACCTTCAGATTTATTTTTACAATTAAAGTTAGGAAATGTTTGGCAGAATTGCTGCTTCACATTGAGTTTTTCTGATTTGTATGTTTTTTTTTCCTTCTATTGATGTGGATACCACCAATATTTATGTCACTGAGTGAAGAACCCTAATTGACAATGCTCAACATGGTGACAAAATAACTCTGTAATCATTTTCCAGTGTGGTACTGATAGAGACTCAGGCTCATTCTCTGTCCTGTGCTTTCCTTCAGTCAAAGAATATTCTGCTATCTATGCATTTGATCAAGAACTCCAGAAAATTGTTAATTTGCAATGACTTTAGTATTTTTCAAAAGTCTCTGGAAACTAAACATCCTCTTTTGAAATCTATTCACACTCACAAGTAAATTAATCACTCCAAAAATGATCCTCACAACATTTGAAAGCAAAAAAACAATAACTAAAAAAGTGAAATGAATGTAGGAATTTGTTCTCTATCAGGACAGTAAAAGCAGGGGCTCTGTATGCTAACAAAACTATGGAAATATTTACAATAACAAGTTCACTTAAGATGTTAAGCTATCTCATGTCCTTGACAGAAAGAAAGCTTAATTTATTTGCAAAACTTCTTTGTTGTACCAATATGTGTATGAAAATGTCAAATTCTGGCTGACGGGGACTTTCACCAGGTTGCATCAGACAATGTGTCTTACTTTAAAGTATACTTTCCACTCTTTGATGTGTTAAAATGCCTCAGATCCTTTTGTTTTATTGTTTTATTATGAGCTAGATAAAAGAGGTAGAGAAGATGTGGTATAAGGGAACAGATCTTTTAAATCCAGTGTAGATAATTGGGAATCAGACCAGGGATTCACTGCTGGAGGCTTTTTTCCCTTTTCATTATTAATAAAACTGCTGGGCGATCAGACTGCTATAGATACCCACATTTAGTCAACTACGGTAAATCTGCACCTAACATGCAAAAAAAAAAGGTTGATGGTTTTGCTTGATGTTTTTCAGCCAGATCGACAAAAATATAGATTATATGACCAACCTGAGGAAGGACAAGTGGGCAGTAGAGGGAAAGCTGCGCAAGTGAGTAAATAAGCCGTTTGAGATGTCTTATGGATATTAGTTGAATATTGTTACATTTGTATTGAAATCAAATTTTGCTAACTTTTTTGTTTCTGTAGACTGAGGAACATTCACGCAAAGAAAACAGATGAAAGACACATTGGTGAAGGAGAAGAGAACCATACCTTCAGCAGTGTCACTGTCCAGAACAAAGGTAAGAGGAAAAGCAGGAGCAGCGAAGAAGAGGATGAAGACAGCGAAGACCAAGGAGAGGATTATGATGGACAGGAGGAAGAAATGAGAAGGAAAATGAAGAAATCGGAGACATATGGAGAGGAGGTCAGAAATTGTATCCTCCAAGTGGAAAATCATCGTTTCAAATATTAACTATCAGCCCATTCTCTAGCTTCACAAATATATATATTTCTCCTAGGAAGCCGATAGACATTCAACAGACATTACCGAACTAGAGACAAAAATCCAGAAAACATGCAAGGTAAAAGAAGATGGTTCATGTCTTCATGATGAATGCCTTTACAGAAAAATAATCATTAATTAGTTATTATGTTTCAATTATTCAATTCACAAAGGGAGACTTGTGTATGATCAAGATTACATTACACATATTTCCCTGAAATATATACCTGTAAAAAAAGTATTATAACTGGTAACCTTCAGCTTGTTTGGAATCTTGGCTTTTGTCTCCCAGCATCTTGTTGACATTAGTCTAAAGGCATAAAATTAAACCATAGTCATCATAATCACAACTGAGCACATAAAATACATCACTCTGAGTGTATGTGTTTATATATTACTCGAGTTTGTCTTTTTGTGTTGAATTACTACGACTAATATTCACTGGTATTGTAATTCACTGAGATGCATTTGTCTAAATTTAGATTTTGTTTTCTCTTTTAAGTTGCAAAGTGAAATTAGTCAGAAGCTGTTTGAAGCATCTCACTCACTGCGCTCGATGGTTGTTGGTGAAGACCGATACAGGAGGCGTTACTGGCTCCTCCCACATTGTGGGGGCTTATTTGTTGAAGGAGTAGAGAATGGTAAACGTAAATTCAGAATTGATGATTGAATTCTTAGTTATTGTGTTCCATATTTCTTAGTTGGCCAAATGTTTGTCTTTCACAGAGTTGGAGGAGGTGGAGAAAGACGGGGGAAGACAGAAGGCTTCTGTCAGAGTAAAGGAGGAGCAACAGGAAAAGATCTCACAACCGAGGACAGAAAGTGTTAAAATCCAGGCAGAGTGCCAGCAGAACAATGATGACGATCTTCTCCAAAAGTCTTTTTCTAAGCTCGGCAAACTGTTTGAAGCAGTCAAAATGGATCAAAACTCAAACATTGATGCTGAGAACACCCATCCTAGTGAAGTTTCTATCACGGAGCCTTATCATTCCGATTGTACCCTGGAGACAGATAAAACGTCAGCTTCATCTACGCTCAGTGCTGTCCAACTCAACAATAACTGCATGACCCGCAGCCCTCAATCCATCCTGCCTGACAATCAGCTGTCTGCGGTATTGACTGAAAAAAGCAGTGAGTGGTTTAGCCTCCTGCCCCGCGCTCCTTGTGATGGCTCTTCTTTAGTCTCGAACATCAGTTGTCCAGCTTTCGTCTCCTCCTCACGACTTGTCAGGACCGAATCCTCCTCATCTCTCCTCCCAAATACCCCAAGGAAAAAAAACAAAGCTGGGATTAATAGACTACATTCAGCTGACTCTCAGGTCAGTCATTATTTTATTATAGTATCAAACAATTAGGCTTGCTTTGTTGTTTGTTCAGTGTCCAAATGAATGTTTAAAGATGGTCTATTGTGCTTCCTTGAACAGGTTAGGATAGAGTTATGGGCTATTCACAACAGATTTATTATATTTCTTGCACAAAATCATTCTTTGATAATGAGATTGTAGACAGTTCAGTTCTGCTTATTTAGAACTCTTTTAAGAATGAGTGTGTTTAGGGCTTCTTGTCACTTTAAATCCAAATAACCTGATGCTGGCTGCACCACCCCATCAGCCCCTCTAACACATTTACTCTGGTACATGAAAATGGCTACAAACAGATGTGTAATTACACAACTGTACATATTTGGAAAGCAGAATTAGAGTCTCCTGTTCAACCAACAGGAAAGCAAACGGTTTCTGGATGGTGAATCAACAGCAAAACACTTTTTTTTTTTTTCCCCCAGCAGTCATTATACGGAAAATACAAAGGCAAAACCAGCTGACCAATCAAGCTAGAGCTCCGCTTGGGTTGCCAGATAATGGGCTCGGCTTCACTGGGGTTTCTAGATGAGGTGCAGTGCCTGCGGATTTGGGACGTTACTTTAGAAAGATTTTGCTCATTCTCCAGACATCAAAAACCATGAACTTATTGTCCAAAAATGGCTGGGTGTTATTTTTAAGTGCTAGAGGGATTTCTAGTAGCAGTAGAGATCCAAATTGATGTGCAAAAACTTGCAAAAGGTGATTTAAAAACAAAAATAATAATAATATTAAATTATTTTATTTTAATACTTGAAATAAAATTTTTACTTCTGCTGTATGTAATGAGAAGTGAAACAAACTTTTGTACAGTGCATTTTGTCATCTCATAAAGTAAAGTCTGGCATTCATCTGAGCAGTCTGACACTGTATGACATGTTCAGATCAGCAACAAGTTCCAGCCTGTCCCCCTCCCTCCTCTATAACCTCTTTGCTGGATCTAACCTCCCAGGAAGCAGAGGGTAATCGAGAAGAGGACCTCTGTCTGGCAGATTGCAACTCTGTCGACAAGAGTGAAACCACAGAGCCTCTGAATAACAAGCCTGCTTGTGCGTCCTTTTCTCCTCTGGAAGTAGCCAAGGCTCAGGACTACATTTGTCCTCAGCCAGTTCCTGAAGGTAAGAGGGAAACCTCTCTGGTATGTGGGAAGTTAAATATCGTGGACTAAAAAGCCATCAGGATACACACTGTGATAATGTGATATTTGTCAGCACAAAAAACTCGAAGAATCGTTAAACCTGCATGCATGTTTTGGCAGAGATGCTGAGAGGCTGGTGGAGAATTTCAGATGCGGAGAACCTGCAGAGTCTGGTCAATTCTCTTCACCATCGGGGTATCAGAGAGAGGGTGCTGCAGAAACAGATCCAAAAAAATATGGAGCACATGAGCCAGATCTATGCCAACCAAAAAAATGGTAATTTAAACTTCAACTAATAATACATGAACAAGCTGAAATGTTGTATTTTGAAATGCACAAATTACATTGGCTTAAAAAAGTATTCGTATCACTTATTATCAAAATAGTCAGGGCACCACCTGGTTATCAGGAATATTTAGCCAAATACATTCACTGTATAAGTTTATGAAGGAGTGAATTCAGTTCTACTTCACAGTGGACACTGCACCCATACGCCTGAACAATCACAACTTCTTTGTAGAAGGAAAGTGTATGTGTGCTTAGGGGTGCATGTGCACATGAAACACAAGATGAATCAGGGTTGTCATCTCTACTTGGAATATTGGCGCCAAATTACCACAATGGGACAAATGGCTCAGCTTTAGAAGCCAGATGAAGAAAACCTGTCAGTAGTTGCGAAAGACTTGAAACGTGGGCAGATGTTCATTGAACAATGGCACCAAACATACACCCAGAGCTGCAATGTAAAGATTTATCAAACTTACTCTTGTGTTGGAATGGCCCATTCAAAGTCCAAGCATAAATCCAGGTGATTCTCTGGCAAGACTCGAACATTTATGTTAACATATTCCTTTCATCTAATCTGACTCCACTTGAAACATTTTTTACAGAAAAAACAAAAACATAACACAAGTACAGTTTTCATTTTCTAGCCATCCTAACCTGCTAGCTGCATAACCCAAAAAACTTGCTGATGTACTTCTCCAAAGAAATGCTTCAGACGAGTTAAATACAAATAGACCTCATATTCTGGCTCATCCTTTGGTTTTATGTTATTGGTTAACTACAATCATTTTGTTTTTGCCTCACAGTTGCATACTATACCATGTTAATTTGTTGGATAAAATCCCATTCAAATATTTGTGTGTGTAATGTAAAGACATTACACACACAAATGTGTAATGTGTATATGTTTACAAGGCTTCGCAAGTTGACTTTACATCCTCAAACCTTTTTCTATGTCTGTCAGCAGAATTTGATACAAACGACCCAGGAAAGCAGAAGATAAGCAGGGAGATTTTTGAAGGCTGGTGTGTTGAACAGCGGGCCGAAGAGGTGGACAGCAATCTGCTGCTGCAAGTAGAAGCTCTGGAGAAAAATGTAATATCTGCCAATTTACCCATTCAGGTATGTATCTGTGTCTGATTCATAAACTCCAAAATAAAATAAGATTCCTACAGCACCATAATGGTTATAATGCTCAAATGTATCTACTTTAGGGTTGGATGCCCAGTGAACCCAAGTACAACAGTGATGATCTGGGCTATTTTGAACACAAGCCCTTCTCTTCTGTTTCTTTGGAAAACAAAAAACAGGGAGAAACTCGACAGGAGAGACTTCCAGGCTTTTGGATGCGACGCTCCAACAAGCTTCTTGACGTAGCAGTCATCAGGCTTGCAGAGCTGGAGAGGAACATTGAGCGAAGGTAGACCTCAAACTACACACCTCTGATCTGACAGCACAATGTGATAATCATGTTTGTATTTGAGGTAAAGTGAGACTATGGATGGTGCTTTGTAACTAAAAACTATATGGGCTGCTGCTTATTCTTTTTTTAAAATAAACTCTCCAAAGAGTCATATATCGTCTCTTTACAGCAACAAAGTGGAGGTTGCTCCTGGGATGAGACAGTGGCATAAAGCTCTCGGTAAAATCCGCAATTCAGCTCAGCTGTCTCTTTGCATTCAGCATCTGCAGAAATCTGTTGTTTGGAAACAAGACGTCATGAAAGTGGTTGGTCTTTCCTAATATCTCTCTTTGGTTATATATTAAAAAATCTTATTGTAACACTTCGACTGAGGAGCATGTGTTTTGTAAACATCCCTAATAAAGTCATTTGTTCTGAGCTATCTGAAAATGGGCTGTTTAATAGATTAATATATTACCATCTGAAATGTTAACAATCATGATAAAAACATTTTAATTAACATTTGAAACTTTTCAAAGTGATTATGGATATTTGTCTTTATATTTTTGTTTTACCAGCAGTGCCAGCTCTGTCAGAAAGGAGACAATGATGAACTTCTTTTACTATGTGATGGCTGTGACAAAGGCTGCCACACTTACTGCCATAATCCAAAGATAACCGTGGTACCTGCTGGAGCATGGTTTTGTTCTTCTTGTGTGAGTGAATGATTTCTTTTGACAATTTGTTCTTAATTTTCAACGGACAGATGGTGGATTTTTAGATCCTCTAAAATCTTCTGTGTTCCGTCATTCAGGAAAGTGGTCAAATCCCTCCCAGTGGGAAGCAACAAAGCCAAACAGCTGGAGGAAAGCATAAAAGCAGTGAGGTAAAACAAAACTGTAAGCCATCTGTGAAGGGAGAGCTTGTCAGTGAGGAGGTTGCCAGCAGCAACAACATGCCAAAAAGAGGTTCCAAGGAGTTCAAAAAGAGGAAAGGAGAAGACAGCTCTGAGCCCAGGTTTGACAGCCTTGTCTCCTGTGCAAAAAGGGCCAAAACACCCAACAGTGAGCTGGCTGTGTGTCGGTATGTACATGCACATTCAGAACATACAGCGTTTGTCTTTTTTGTATAAAACAACCATAATATTTTGTTCAAGAAAGTGACACTTTGTTTCTTCCCTTCAGAGTGCTGTTGGCCGAGCTGGAGGCCCATCAGGATGCGTGGCCCTTTCTGAGCCCAGTTAAGCTCAAGTCTGTCCCTGGATACAGAAAAGTCATCAAGAAACCAATGGACTTCTTTACTATTAAGGAAAAACTAATCAACAACATGTAAGTATCAGTATCATAATATCATTGTGCCAAATTGGTCATATGATGTTGGTTTATTTTACTTATTATGGGTATGCATGTGTATATACACTCCCTTTCAAAAGTGTATATGTCCCTCATACTTTTCCACATTATGTCACATTAAAATACCAATTTTCATGGAGTTGGTCCATCATATAAAACCCTAGTTTTTGTGATATGAAGTTTAAAGTATATATATATAGTCTTAAAAGTATACTTTGACTAAACAATTCTAATGTATACTTATGCTCTGATCCAAATTCTTACATTGCTGTATGTTTGGGATTGGTATGTTCCTTCTATCTTGATGATTTTCAGTAATGTTCTCAAACAAACCTATGAGGCCTAAAAACAATATTTATGTTCTGACTCTAAACTGAATTGAATTTTACGAGTGTAAAGCCAGTTGAAAACATTTTTTAAACCACTTCAAAATTATGCCCCATGTGAAGTTGCTCTATCTCAAAAAAATCATTAAAAAATCATTAAAATACATTTAACTTTTCAAAATTTAAATAAACTTCAAAGGGTAGGAATATTTTTTGTAAGGCGCTGTAAATAACTATATATAAAAGTTTGGGGTGTAAATTCAACTGTTCCTTTATGATTACAGGTATTTAAATCAGGAGAACTTCATTACTGATGTGAACCTGGTTTTTGATAACTGTCAAAAATTTAATGAAGACGACTCTGAAATTGGACAAGCCGGCCACAGGATGAAGAGATTTTTTGACAAACGATGGACCGAGTTACTGCATTGAAAAAAACAAACAAACAAACAAACAAAAAAACAAAACACCACCGTTGACGCAGCAATATTATTCTTTGTAATTAAAGCTCTGTCTTTCACTTTTGACCAGATTGCACACCTTTTGTAAACGCTGATGTGCAGAGTCAATAAAGGTAACAGAAAAGACTTGTGGAATGTCTGGTTGTGTTGAATACTGCTTTCTTTAATAAAATACACTTTATCCTGAACCCAGTGTTTTCAGAAATCTAATTAATCAAGTGGATATATGTGTTTTTTAAAGATTATATTCAAGTGCTTCTCATTGGGTATTGGATTTCACAAATAATATTTATTTTATTTTAATTTTTTATTTTTTTTTTTAGAAAATGTGATAAACAAAGTACATGAACTATTTGATTCTGGCCGACAGAACTGCATGTAAACCGCAGGATTACTGACAGGTAGCTGCATGTGAAAGTGAATAGATTCCCCTAAATAATTGGCCACAACAAAACGCATGTAATTAGTTTAAGATGAGCAGCAAAACAGACTGGAATAACCCAATTCATTGATAATTTCTAGGGATCACATAAGTAGCAAATTCACAGAAAATGTATACATTAGTCAATATTTCACAGATGCTGATCATACTTATATCCATTATCCAGTTTTAGAATCTGTGCCAAAATATGTAAAGCTAAAACTGCTCTTCTGCCTGCTTAGTTTTGCGAACCAATCAGCCGATTTCAGTGACCCAAATTATGCAGCGGATTAGTTGTGTTTTTTGGATTTGGTGGAAAAACACCACTGGATTGTACCTTTAAGTAGTTTTTTAACTGTGAACTGTACTCTAAACGGTCTATTTTTTACTCATCTGTTTAAACAGCAACTTGGGAAATTAAAGGGAAAAAATCTTTGTATAACTCCCGGTTTCTGCTTACGTTGAGTCAACTATAAACATTGTGTAATGCAATAACTAAGCGTCACAAGACTGATAACAGGCAGAATAAATTTTATTGGTGTGCTGTAGGCGGAAGCAAGGAAATAATTCATAACGAACAAGGGTCTCGTATCACTTTATGGAAAGTTGTCAGTTTTCAAACAACGACAGAACAGCAGGCGGAAAGTAGAATAGCTTCTTCCTGCTTGTACGTTGGACCATTTACGTCACCCTGAGACTGATTTACGGCCAGAATCAACAGGTGCCAACATGGTTTCTTTAATACATACAATTCGAGATCATACAGACGAGATCAGCTGCTGTGCCTTTTCTCCGTCTGCTCTGGTGACCGGATCAGCTGATAAAACTCTCCGGGTGTATAGCACGGCGGACTTTAAGGAGTTTCACTTCTCTCCTCTGACTGGTCACGGCTACGGGGTTCACCGCTGCTGCTTCAGCTCCTGCGGCAGCTACCTGCTAAGCTGCTCCACGGACGGCTCCATCATTGTTTGGAGCTCGGAAACAGGTGAGCTACTCTCGGCGGTGGAGCACCCGGGCCGCAGCCCGCTCCGAGTCTGCGCGTTGGCGCCGGACTCCTGCCTCCTGCTGGCGGGTGCCTGTGATGGCACCGTGGCCCTGTGGGACTTCCCTTCCAAGACACTGCGCAGGTATACTTGGATCTTAATCGTTTCTGATACCAGACCGTATTTGTCTGAAAGTCCTCTTAAATGATATGGACTTGTCCACTGCTGGAAATGTGTTATGCTATCACAACAGTAACAGTAACATTATATATATATATATATATATATATATATATATATATATATATATATATATATATATATATATATATATATATATATATATATGTTCTGGAGGTCATCCAGTTTTAATTTAGTTTAATTATGGATGCTAATCAAATACCTTTGGTTGAGAAATATAGAATTAAATGTTACATCTTAGTATTTTTATTTGTCTTACAAAATGTCTAACTAAAGAAGTCATTTTGTTAATGAACACAGTTAGAAAGTGGGTTGATTGTAAAGTTCATTAAACAGAACTTTTAAATCATACCAAGATTACATGTGTTGAGTTAAACACATCTAATCTTTTCATAGATGTAGTTTTGGGGTAATTTTTAAAGCTGCATTTTAAAATTGTCAAAAGTTGACCTGAAATAGCAAAACAAATCACTTAATTTCCATTATTTGGATATTGCCAATCAACACATGATCTGTGTTAAATTATGTTGTTTTGTGTTTGTGTTGAATATTACTGTAACTAGTAACAACCCTCCTATGCAGCCTATTGATCATGCTTGTTATTGTATAATATGTATTGAAAAGACATCAGCATGTTTACATTTACACCATGAAATTAAGATTCTAATATATTCCTGACTAAATGGAATGGCTGCAGATAAAAAACTCATTGCTTTCAGTTTAAGTGTGGCTCCCTCCAACACTGTAAGTGACCCTCATCTGAAAACCTTCTGGAATCACCCCTGATGGTAGAGTGCCTGTTCTGTGTTGGAGTAGTAATTTAAAAAAATCCAACTGACACCTTTAACAGATTCAAAGTGAGACTCAAGGTTAGCTCTCAGCTCTGAAAACCACAATTTGACAGACGAACTGAATCAAAAAGCTCTCACACTTGTCGCTTTTGGCAACATCTCTCAGCCTTCTGCAGCAGATGGAGTCATCGTACAGCTGTCGCAGCTTTTTTTCCCCGCCTCCCATCAGTGACAAACTTTAAAGCAGAAAATAATATTAAAAATGTATTAGAAAACAATGCACTCATTAATCTAATCATTTTAGGACACTGAGGACAATGTCAGAATGCATATCAGAAAAGTGGTCTTGTTTTTTTTTTTGAGCTAATAAAGTTTAGCATAAAAACAGATGTATTCATTTCAGGTCAACTTGAATGCAGACAGCGTATACTTAATTTCTAGAAATATGAATGTTTCCTTCTTGTCAGAATTCTTATTGAGCTCTGTCTCTATGATTAAGCATCCCATCTCAACAGAACCGTACAAGGTCAACATTTTCACAAAAAGTCTTCTTTATCTTTTAAACAAACTGCTCTAATAATTTTCTCCCGCAGATGTGCTGCAGCAAGTGAAGCCAGCATTGTGGCCTGCAGTTTCTCTCCCTGCTCTCAGGTTTTTGTGACCGGCTGTACCCACGGAGACCTCAAACTCTGGGATGATCACATCAGCCCTCTGCTTGCTCAGAAAGACGCCCATGATTTGGGCGTCACCTGCTGCAGCTTCGCACCTCACTTCAAAATTGGTGAGTTAAGTAAACTTGAAATAGTTTTAAAAACATGTTGCAAAAAAAATTATTTACCTATATATCATGGAAGGTAAAGATACAGATATAGAAATTATTTTCATCTTAATTGTAGCCACAGTTTTAACAACATGGGTTGGAAAAAAATCTTTTTCGTGTTGAAGTTATTACTGTAAAAATCTGAGGTCACCTGAAAGTTGTGGGTGAGAGATGTATTCGTAATCTAAACAATTGGAGAAACATGGGTAAGGTAGACCGGGCCTATTTTGTTGAGTCAATATGTGGGGTTTAATAGTCTTACAAAAGAGTACTGCCAAACTGAATAAAAAAGATCCTTCAACAAAACACACCTTTTATGGGTGTCTACACTTTTACATCACAAATAAACCTAATTTGTTTTACAGTTCAAGTCATTATTTACCTACTCCTCTGACAAATTGATAGGAAGCTTGGTGTTCTCAGTTTCTTTTAAAAATCCAAGGTTGTTTTTAGTCCACTAATCAAATGTCTCGTTTCAAAACACTACTTTTTTAAAGGATACTGCTGGTTAGTGGTTTATTTGTCTTCTTCTGCTGCTAGTTTGATCAAGCATGAATGCTGAGTTTTTTTCCACTTACTGTGCAGAAGACTCCTGTGTGGAGCTTCGACTGGCCTCCTGTGGACAGGACAGTCTTCTGAAAATATGGATTGTTTCTCAGCGTGAGGGAGCAGGTAGGCTGACCCCCAAACCCCACATGCATCCTCAGCCAAACACTCCTTTAATCTATTGTCCAGGACAGAGAGAGAGAGAGAAAGAGAGAGAAACACACTGCTGACTGGGACAACCTTGATATCTCTCTCTGCTGAATACAATCATTTTATGGGGCTTAAATCAGAGATGGACTCATTAATAATGTATTAAGACTTCCTCTTGAAACACAGCAGCGCTGGGGGATTCTCTGTTATCCGTGTGTGTCAATATGCAAATGATCTGGAAGGCCACCAGGTGCAAACTGACACATTTTGTTGTTCAAGCTCCAGCAGAGGAAGCAGAGTTCACACGTCCTTCACGGGTTATATAACCAGGTTACAAGGTGCATTTTCGTTATGTGCTTGGGCATACAACGGTGCTAGGTCCTTTAATGTGTTGCCGTAGTAACGGTCATGTCCTGTAGGATTTGTTGGCCCTT
This sequence comes from Gambusia affinis, assembly GCF_019740435.1. Lineage (NCBI taxonomy): Eukaryota > Metazoa > Chordata > Actinopteri > Cyprinodontiformes > Poeciliidae > Gambusia > Gambusia affinis. The sequence goes on from NC_057878.1 coordinate 17,142,783, forward strand.
CATGGCAACCAAAGTCCTTGGTGATATACGTGTGCGTGTATATATATACATATATATACACAAATATATATATATATATATTTATAATATTTATATATGAGCAAAAAACATTTTTGGTTTTCCAAGGAAGATGTTGAAAGATGCTAAAAATTGTCCTTGTTTTTGTCTTTGTAATGCTGTTGCTCAGACATAGACATGAGACTGCAACTGTCTTGCATTTAAGAAAAGTGGATTTCTTTTTTTGCATGTCTGATTTTTGCAGGAATTACAGAATAAGGTGATTAAAAGAAGCAACTGGTCAATTTTAAAACTTGGATTTATGCTTGTGTGGCACATTACTTTTGAAACATTTTGACTAGCAGCTAATGAAATCCCAACATAAACCTTTGAAAGCTAGCACACTGAAACATTTTAAAAGGGATTACTATAATGTTTATTGCAGCCTACACAAATGACAGTTGTCCAGCAGACAATCCCACTCTCCCAAATGAGAGTAAGCCAAAAGAGGTCCTTTTAGAAGTAGCTGACTGTTTAGAGGGCTCTCTCAAAGCATATTTGTGGAAAGTTGAGTGGAAGAAAAAAGTGTGGCACAGTAGGGTTTAGATATGATGTGTGTCCACCCTGCCAAATATATCATTATCTGGGTCCATAAACATTAAACCAGGAATAATTTAGGTTCATTTTCCAGAAAATTCTCCTAAACCCCATAGAGAATATAAAACTGAGATGAGATACCAACAGGCCAAATGTCATGATGAACTGGGCTTGTTTACTGCCTCAGTAGATATAAGGTCGTAATGCTAAGCTACATTATTGCCATTATTTATGCTAAAAAAGTGTCAAACAAACATTAAATGCATGTACTGTACAATGTATACATAATTTATGTATTAAAATTTTTAATTATTTCATTTCTGGTTTCCATTATTATAATCAACACAATTAAGAAAAATAAATTATATCAATTTATATGTACAATAAGTGAGTTGCACTGTTTGAATTGTATCACAGAAACCATGCAGCATCCCATTGATAGTCTTTTTAAAGTAAAACACCAGAGAGAAGAAATGTAGTTTTATCTTTTTTCATCCACTCATTATTTGTTTTATACCCAGGGAATGTTACTCTGTTCATGGTTAAGGAGGACTGGGCCGAACCTCTGCTCCCTCTGACCGTAGAAGAAACGCCTCTCTGGTTCATTCAGAGATACAGACTACCATGCATACTCATACTAATGCCTACAGCGAATCTGATATTGGTGAATAAAACATGTCTTTTGACTGTTCAAGGAAGCTGAAAAAGGCAAGCCTGAACAACTCTGCAGGAAAAATAGATTAATTCAGGGATGCCAAAAATCCCCTGAAGATTGTTTTTCAATTAGTTATAAGCCATTTTAAAACGTGAGTTGAAATGTGTTCAGTTTATTCCCCAAATAGTAAAACTCTTTTATCTCTGGACAGCTGACAGCAGGTGGCAGAGCTGCAGCACAGAGAGTCAGCAGAGAAATTAAAACTTTTTTATGTATGTACAGGGGGACAAAAAAAGATGTCAAGTCAACAGTTTAGGATGTATGACAATTCTAAATCCCTCTCAACCTTTTCTCTGTGTGTGTGTGTTCATGTTGACCTGCAGTGTGGACCATGATGCTTCTTCACATTCTCACTGGTCAAACGGCTCCAGTTCTGTCCTGCGCTTTCTCTGCTGATGGAGAGCTGGTGGTCTCTGGGTGAGAACCTCATCATAGCAACAGAAAGCCTGTTGTGCTAACATGCTAACTATAAAGAGTATGTAGACATGGACAAAATTATTAGTACCCCTCTATAGATGACCAAAGTAAAGTAATAATGAGCAAAAATGTACTGAAAATTAATCAATGACAATCAGACATTACTTCTGAAATATGGTTAAGCAGAACAGTTTTTTAAAAAGTAACTAATGAAACAGGCCTAGGCTAAATTGATGGCACTTCTGGAAAAAAATTGGATACGTTTTTACATAAGTCTTTAATGTAGAAGCTAACATCGGAGCTGCAGGATGTGTCAATCTCTGATAGCCATTGCTGTTCATTAAAGGGTGAATTTGTTGCTCCATACGTAATTACATTACTCTTTATCAGCTTTTGAATACACTGTTGGCTGCCTTTGATTCTGTGAAGGATTTTTATGTTTTTTTTGTTGTGTTTTTTTTTGTGAGTAAGCAGCAGATGCTACTGCTGAGTGTAGACCTTCTTGTTCTCTCAGTCAGCCACAGGAGGAATGTACTTTATTATAAAGCTGCTGTTGGCCCCTTCTGTTGCTCTTGGCTCAAAGTCAAACACACTGAAGATTGATCTGTTTCTTATTCTTGTCTTCCTCAGTTTTTATAAACTCATACATGACTACATGATTAATCTGTGGTGTAAATGCATACATATGGATTTTGAACATGAGGTGACCTTATTTACTGTAATTATTACAGATCGGTGGATAAAAGTGTAACGATATACGATGCCGTAAGTAATGTTCACAAAGTGTCTTTTGTTTTATTCCTCCTCAGTTCACAGTGATATAAAGATGACTTCTGAATCAAACATGTCTCGTCCCTGTAAATAAGAACTCAAAACATTCCAGTTGCACTTTGTTCACAGAACCTGGGAACCCTGCTCCACATTTTGAAGCAACATGACAGGTAAATTACCCAGCCTCCTGCTGCGATACAATCTCCGCAGGTCTCAGCCGAGCAGCAAAATATGGAGCCCTGGCGTTTCAGATCAAAATGTGTGATTTTTGCTTGATTAGTTTCTCCCAGAAGCGCTGGGTGCAGTGATGCAACAGTATATTTCTGCTTTCTGCACAGTCATTGATGTGGCACTGCAGGTAAGAACCATCAGAGCGCTTTGAAGTGTTTGAAAGGATTTAGGGATCTTTTTTTTAATGGCTGAGGGAAACAGATTTTTGGGGCTGATCTCTTTCTGTGCCACTTTCAGGTTGTCACAAACACCCTTCACTTTCCTGTTATCTCGCCTTCCTGCAGATATGTGACAGCGGTCGCTCTGTCTCCTGCCTTTGGCCTGATGGCAACTGGCTCAATGGACAGATCAGTAAATGTGTGGAAGATTGGGGGAGTTGGATATGAAGAAACTGGTAAATACTGTTGCAGTTGAGTTTGTCACTTTTTAATGTCTTGAATAAACCTGTATTTAAAAATTTGATGGAAAAACAAAACCTCAGAAATCACTGCATAGTTAAACTCCAAATTTCCTATTTGCCTATAAGAGGAATAACGTTTATATTATGATGTTGCAGCTGGATAGACTATCACTGATCCTCATAGAGCTGTTGTAATGGAGGGATGAATGCTGCTATAAGCAGGAACAAGAAGTTTCTGCTTATAGTGAAAGAATACATGCATTCGATAAACATCTGAACAGCTCCTCCATCTGCCTTTCGTCAGCATGATGTTGATAAAACAAATTCCCTTTCCTCTAAAACGTTGAACCTGTCTTTTAATACTCCTCCACCGCTGCCGCTCCACGTCTTCGCTTTAATCTTGTTTTTCTCTTGTCTTTTCACACAATGAACTTATTTCCTTTCATGTTTTTCTGCAGCGGTTGAATCACAGCAGGTGCCATGTCAAGGTAAATAACCGTCACTCTGTTTTTCTGTCTGAGTCCATCAAGTATTCAGGCGATATGTGGATTTATTTGAATGTTTTATGGTAAAGCTGCATTTTGTGTAACTTACTCACGTAGCCCGCTTTGAGCATTAGAACGTCATTTGTTGACCCCTTGAAAAATATCTTCTTTTAGTGTGTCTGACTAGAAAATAAATCTGTGGCTAGTATTCTTTTTGAACACAAATTCTATTTGTTGTTCAAATCTTGCTACAGCTCATATAGTCTGACTTATTTATTTTAGCCACAGCCAAGATTTCTGAGGTAAACACAGCAAACAATGTGCAACACGTTGAAATGCTGAAGAGATGCTTGCTCCATAAATCACCAGCGCTGTATAAACTCTTATCCTGCACTGCACAGTGGTGTTGTTGACTTGCAGCAAGAAGGTTCTGGGTTTGAATCCTGGTTTAGGGTCTCTACATGTTCTCTCTGTTCATGCATGGCTTCTATACTGTTATTCTGGTTTCCTCCCGCAGTGAAAAAATATGACTGATAACTACAATCTGAAAAGTGTGGCATACCTGTGTATCAAAAAAATTTTCAGATCTATTCTGAATTGTTTTGGAGAGAGTCTCTAAAACGTTAAGATTTCTTAAGCCTTTCCACAGATTCTCAATTAGATATAGATCTGTAACTTTAATTTTTCCTGGGACGTGAGCTCTCTGCTCGTCATCAACTCTGATCAGTTTCCCTGTGCGATCTGAAGATAATTATCCTACAGCATTCTGCTGCTGATATTCAGAGTTGGTTTTCCACTACACACACTGCGCAGGCCTGAAAAATGTGTTTTAGTTTTGCCTAATCAGAGTGTCTTCCATGTGTTGCTGTGTTCTCTATACGGTTTGCAAACTCTAAAGAAGGTTTTCCATACCTTTCTTTTTCAGATAACTTTTACCTTGCTACTCTTCCATGAAGGCCCTATTAGTGCAGTGTATGACTAGTGGTTGTGTTTACAGATTCTCCCACCTAAGCTGTTGAGGTCTGAATACCCTCCAGTTAGCAAGGGGCTCTTGGTTCCTTCACTTTCAATAATGCTGTCCTTACCAAGGCTGTATGCTCGGGTGAATGACCAGTCAAAATGCACTCTATTTTGCATGTAAACATTTTTAAATTAAAAAAATACACGTATATTTATTGAGATGTCCTATTTTTTATATAACTATAGGTTTAAGTAGGTGCATTCATAGATTATTTTTTTTGTTTGTTTTCTTTTAAAAGTGAAACTAAAAGACTAAGATCCAAAGGATGCAGTCTGGAACTGCTCTGACTCCAATGAATCTTCCCTGATTTTGGCTTGGTGTTCCAATGAGTCAGCCCCCTAGACTGGGAGACTCCAAATAATACACTGTATCAGCCAAGATTACACCAAAAAAGGCCTCTTGCTTTCCTCATGGCTTCGCAAACCTACAAAGTTAGCATTTCTCCATACACTTTAAGTATCAAGTCTTGGGAAATCTGTGCTTTTGCGTAAACTACATCACTGTAAAAGCTTCTTGACGAAAAAATGAAACTACGCTGTTAAGGATTCTAGCTGTCCTTTACTACACTATTCTATAAAGATGCCTCATACAACAAAAGTTTGAAGAATACAGATCTCTTGAGTTTCTGTGCCTTCACTCAATAAAAAAACTTACATGAGATAAAATGTTAAAATTACAGTAGAAGGACTTGATTTAAGACTATTTTACAACTGTGTTTGTGGATTTTTATGGGTGAATGCAGATGAAAGTAATTTTACAACTGTGTTTGTGGATTTTTATGGGTGGGTGCAGAAGAAAGTAATTATCGCTCCCATATCGGATTATAGGGAGTGTGTCCTTTCTGTCGAGATTGGGAGGAAACTGTTTGTTTGCAGGACATTGGGCTGTAATAGCTCAGCACTTCCTCCTAGCCTGTTCTGTTTTTTTTCTTTGTTTTGTTTTGTTTTTTTTGCAGGAAAGAAATTGCCAGGTCACTCCAGGTTGTTGCTTGCTGATTGGACAGAGGAGGATGTGCAAAGCTGGCTGTGCGAAGAAGGACTGGATGAGCTCGTCATGATTTTTAAAGCCAACAATATTGACGGGTCAGAGGTGAACCACATGACCAAGGAGACTGTGGCTGAGCTGGGAATAGGTGAGGACAAAGAATAATTGATAGGGTTAAAAAGCACCTTATTGTTTCTCATATCAATTATCATTTCTATTGGCTTTCATGCCACCTTAAACATTATTCCCAAAACTTATTCGATCTGTAGTGACAAAATTCCCAGAATTGGATGCTTTCTTCTGCAGAGCTTGATGAGTTGAGCTAAAATGTCCAAGTTGACATTATTAAGCTATGTTTCTATTCTGCTATCAAGATCAGCTGAAGGAATTACAGCATTTTATACATTACACAATGTATTATAATAAAACAGACAGAGCGTCTGCACAGCTAGACATGAAATTATGCACTGTTGTGTCATTGTCGAGATTTAAAAACTTATTCTTGCATAGAGTTTGGATAAAATATGCATTTCTTTCATATTGTTTCTTATTGTCAGATCTTGAAACAGCTCAGAAACTTGATGTTGTATTCAAAAAGGATTTAGTGGTGTTGCTCCAGCGACACTACCTGCTATCACTCGGTTCTGCATGTTCTTCTAAACAGTAGTCAGGAAGTTTGCTGAGAGCAAACACTCTCCAGATCAATAACATTTGACCTGCTCTCATTGTGCTGTTATTGAATTAAAGTCAAACGATCAAGGACTTAAGTTTCCTAATTGGTCCATGTAAGGTTACTAGCTGTGCATCTGCCACTGCAAAATGGCCAACAATTCTTGTAGCTTGAAAATTGAAAATTTATATCAAACAATTTGCATTCCTGCTTCATGCATCTAAAGCCCTATAAGGTATTTCTTAAAATGAGCCATTCAGCATTAGTCACTTCATCAGTTTAATTTTGTGGGCTTGGTGTTAAAGGTAAAAGCAGAACCAAACTCTCATTTCAACTTTCAAATCTTAAACTTTGTCACACATTAGTGTTAAAACATAGAACTTCTGTCTCCAGTCTAAACACAAAAAACATCTGATTCTAATTACAAAACTCACTGCATTACAATCCTGACTGTACTCAGACTAAAACCCATTTTGTTTGGTTTAATTGTAAAGCATCAGACAGCAAACCAGATTCGCATCCTGCTCAGTGATTCAAAGCATGCCCCATACCATCGCTACATGTTTAGTATGGAGGACAGCTCTCATCATTACCGCAGAAGAAATGGACAGATTGGCACATTTTTTGCCATGCTGTGCGACCTACATCCCCACAGTACAACACATAATTTTCTGTGCATGCAAATAGTGTGTGCATTTGCATAGGCATACACTCACCCTCTCTCTTTCTTGTGCAGACACACACATCTAGTGAGATTTCAGTAAACTTTATGAAATATTCATTTCACCCCCCTTCCCCACCCCCACACCATCAAATTATCAATCTAAATGTAAAGTGGACGGTATAGTACTTGTGATGAAAGATGCTGGAGTGTATAGAAATATAGAAATCCTAAACGAAGTATTACTTTGAAGTGCAACTTTTCTAACATCGTTTATTAGCTCAGTAACAACTTGAGGGGTTCAAGGAGTTCAACCTGATTGAATGCTGTCATTTTTCTAGCATGATCCAGGCTGGCTGTACTGCTGTCGTCTGTTGCTTGTTTTTTTCTCAACACATTAGCATCCGAGCTGTCTTGTTGACGTAATTATAAGCTGGATCAGCATTGATGGGTTAACTGGTTCACAGCAACACACATTTTTTTTTTTTTTTTCTGTAGTACTTCAGTCTTTTCTCCTCATCCGTATTGATTCCTTGCTTTATGAAGAGAAAAAGTGCTATTCAGTGCAGGACTAGCTTTTCGTTCTTATAGAAGTTGATTGGAACAATGTTTTCAGAGGAGAGGCTGAGTAATTTCTCCTTGAACAGAGGTAGAATGCTTATGAGTGTAGCCTTGGTACATCATTGCTTTCACTACATGTTGGAGAGCAGTACACACTCAGGAGCATCAGGTTAGATTGAATAGTATTTGTAAAGAATAAATTTTCCAACAGACCAAAATGTACCCAAAAAATGGTATTTCAAATGCTTTCTTTATAGACAGTTTTTGAGAAATGGGAACTAGTAACTTTTCTTGTACTTCAAAGATAAATGAAATTCTAGGACCTTGAAGAAGAATGCTTACAGAATAAGGCGTACAGCTGGTCTTTATGATTCTCTCTTTGCTCTCCAACCAACCAATGAGGCATTTGCAAAACAGCTGGATTTATACTGAGATTAAATAACATAAAACAGTTAGTCAGTTATAATGAGCTAAAGTATTAAATGATGTACCGGTGTGAATACTTCTGCAAGTAAGACATGAACACATGTTTTCTTTATCTTTGTGTAGAATTCAGCTCCAAACCCTTTTACAGTGATCGTCAAACTATGCCTAACAGATTGCATGAGCAAGTCCTGAGCACTGGTGGTGAAAATACATTATAGTCAGCATTTCTGAAAAGGTTTCAGAAGTTAAGTTCAGGCCATAGCTTTTGCTGTTGCCATTGGCATAATCTACATTTCACAAATTGAGAGAAAATGTTTTTATTAAACGGGAGCAGATCATAAGCTATGATAAAGAGGATGGATGATACAGCTCCTGCAACAACTTAGTGAATCTAAACATGTACTTGTGTCTCCAGTAGGATGCCTGTAGTTTTTCTTTCTCCATGTTTCACAAAGTTCACTTTCTACCTCAAAGAAATGGAGAGTAGACATCTGAATGTCTGAAATCAATGTGCTTAAAATTGTATAAAATTGTAAGCACAAGAAATAAAATAAAGTGCCTTAGTATCTGTCCACCTAGCAAGCTAAACATCTCTCTATCAGTCTTAATTATGTTTCTTAAGATCCATAGCATAAATCAATGTAAAACGAAAGTAAGAATAGGTCTCTGACAGATTTAGACATTGGGATTGGGGGCTACAAATTATACAGAGTAACAAGTAACACACACGATGGCAGTTCATTTGCACTAAAAATAATAGATGTGGTTCTGATGGAGGGGATCAAATGGCACATGGGAAGGAAGTGGCATCTTTCACATCTCTTCATATAAAAGCAGCAGGAGGACCTGCTTAAGAGACTTGCATTTTTAAAAACCTCTAAAACAATCGTCAGCAGTATTGGGTATAATTTGTATTTTAGTAGTTTTAGTATTTCTTTAAAGAAGAATATACCAATATGAGTTGGGTCAAACATTTTGAGTTTCCTTTCAGAAACTTTTCATAATTGGCTGGAATTTTAGCCCAATGCTGCAGACAGAACTGGTGTAAGTGGTTCAGGTTTGTGGATCGTCTTTTTCACACAGTTTTTCAGTTCATCCCACAAAATTTCTATGAGACTGAGACTGAGAACCAGGGTTTTTTGATTGTCGCTCCAAACCTTAACTAATTTGTCAGTGTGCTTCAGATTATTCTCCATTTGGAAGACCATTGTGTTCTCTTGATTTAACTTCTTAGCTGATGTCTTGAGATGTTGCTTTAATATTTACAAATTATGTTCCTTCCTCAAATTGACAACTATTTTGTAAAGTACACCCATCCTCCGTGCATCAAAACTCCACTCCTGATGCTGCCACCCTTGTATTTTTTGGGGGGATGGTGTTCTTAGGCTTTCTCCATTTTTCTTCAAATGTTATTTTGATCAGTTTGGAAGATCACTCCAATTTTATTTTCGTCTTTGTAAAATATGAAATAAAATTTCATCTCTTTGCCTAGCCTTTAAAATGAAGCTAGAAACGTGCATGGTGTTGCATTAGTATCATGCAGGGAAAATGGGTTTAAATATGTTGAATCATTCAGAGCCCTTATTGTAATAAAATTGTCAAGACTTTAAAAGTCATGCTAGAAAATGTCACTGCAGCTGCTGTTACTGCCTGAATGAGACATGCTTCTCTGTGGCACAGCCATTACCCACAGACACGCAACTAATCATGGGCAGCCATAAAGGTCGGCCCTCCCTTTTAGCTGTTCAAGAAATTTGCTGCAGATGACAAATTCAGAGGCTGCCGTCAGTAGGCGGAGACATGCAGCTGCGTGTAGAGAGATTTTTCCTCTTTTGGACCTGCTGGATGTTTACTCTCAGGCAGAATAAGAGGAGATGTTAAGTTGCCGGAGCTGAGGAGCAAAACGTCTGGCTCTTAGTGACTCAGCACAGATTTATTTCAGATTTATTTATTTTTTTTTAAGTATGTTTTAGTCAGTGTGCTGTGATTTTAGTTAGCTCAACAGAAAGTAACAAGAGATTAAACAGAGCTCATGTTAAAAAAAAAAAAAATTCAAAAATGTTCATTTTCAAATTCATGCCAACTGAAACTATCTGGATGTGGTTTTGCAGAGTCTGTAGGTCTTCGTGGACGTCTTCTGAGGAAAATTGAGGCCCTGAAGGCAGAGCAGAGCGACTCAGAAGCTCCGGATGAGTTTCTGTGTCCAATCACCAGAGAGCTGATGAAGGATCCAGTCATAGCTGCAGGTTTGTTCACATTAAAAGCAGAAAACCGTTGTCCTCTAGCATGTGCATCATCAGACACGGCAACTCAGTTCTCTGCCACTGCTGTAGTTCTCAAACATAAACTAAGTGTCTGTTCCTCAGATGGGTACTCTTACGAGCGAGAATCTATCGAGAGCTGGATTGGAGGGAAGAACAAAACAAGCCCAATGACCAACCTGCCCCTACAGACGACTCTGCTGACCCCCAACAGATCCCTGAAGATGGCAATAGCCCGCTGGAAGTCCAGTCAGTAAACCAGCAGCTCATTTTACATTTTCTAAAATGCCACTGGTACTTAAACTACTGTAATTGCCAGAAAGGTAATAAGTGTTCTCATTACTGAGTCAGTTTGCTGCTTTGTTGATTTTCACTTCAGAAACTGATATAGAAAATTACCAGATTTATTTCTAATATATTAATCAGTCAGCTTGTTTTTCGTGTTATACCGTAGAGCTTTCAATGTTACAATATGATTCTAATGATAATTTATTGAATTCAGCACATTGAGTGTTTATTAGAACTTTGATCAAAATCAGAAAACAGTTTATCACTGAAATTTAATTCCAAGAGTGAATGTGTTAATTTTGTCTACAATGGTTTATAGCAAATAAAAACTCCAAAACAAAGAATATCAGAATACTTCAGAACACCAATAACAAAATAATTTTTTACTGCAGATTTGTTAGCCTACTAAAAATTCATACAATACTTGGCTGGGGCTTCTGTTGCATGAATTACTGCATCAATGTTGTGCGGCATGAAGTCAATCATCTTGTCTAGATGCTAGAGTGTTAAAGAAACCAAGTTGTTTTAACAGTGACCGTAATTTCTAAATGAGGGACAATAAATACTGACATGTGAAAATAGAACTTTGGACCACTGAGCAGCAGTGCTCTCCCTTTTTCTCACTCTTAAAGTTGTTCCAGGTTTAACAGTGGCTTATTGCAAGGAATATGACACTTGTGGTCCCTCTCTGCACTTCTATGGCTCTGGGTGCTTCAAAGGAGCTTTTCTGCTTAATGTTCTTCTCTTGCATGTCTTTTTCTGTGCACTTAATTTTCCATGTACATGTTTAGATACAGCACTCTATGAAAAGCCATCTTTGATAGCCTTTTATATGAATGTCTGCTAGACAAACATCACATCAGGAATTATTTCCACAATTCTGTTGGCCACAAAAGGACATTTGTGCATTCAAAATTCTTGTCATATTAAAATTTTTTGAGAAACTGGATTTAGTGTTTTTCTCAACCAATTCTTAGTCATCAACTAACAGCAGCAAACAGTGTTATTTTATAGGGAAGCTATATAATTGAAGTTTGACTTTTGTGCTAAATTATGGAAATACATTTACAATGACAGTAGTGCTCTTAAACAGTGAAATAGAAGTTTAAAGAAGCATGCATCTTTTGTTTCTTGCTATCTGAAGTTAAATCGGATCAAGCTTCTCTTGATTTTAGGCTTGAATCGCGAGAAAAGGTAGGAACATTTTTTTTCTTAAGAGAAGTTGCAACTGAATTCATAAGTTTAATTACAGTGAGAACAAAAATGTCTCAACAGTGCAAAATTCTGGTTTCAATTTAAATTTACATGCAGTTGAAACCTGAATATGTTTCTTAAGCACAATGTATTGTGCGTATGAAAACTACAACTCACAAGATGGCTCATAGTCAACCTGCAGTTACGTTGTGTTGCCAAAGATGGTGCTCTGCATTGTAAGGTTGTCCTTTTTTTATAATCTGTTTAATTACCTTCAGCACACTTAATTGTTGTATATTTAGACATTTTAAATACTGCAGTAATAATCTGTATGTATTTAATACAAAAACCCAGGAGACAGATGTGTTGTGTTTTTTTTGTTGTTGTTTTTTTCCCTCTCAGTGGGTCTTTATTTCGCTCTCGCATGGTGGCAGTAATGTTCATTACAGTATGTGATCACGGCTAATAAAGCTCACAATACTGAAAACATGGTAACAACTGCATTTAACGTACATCATAAAATAAAGCTAATGGCACCAAGCCCCCAAACCACCTCTTTTTTTTAAGATATTCCTGTTTTTCTGTTATATAAACTGCAACTGTAGCATGCGTTGAATTCTCATTACTGAGAGTCAAATGCCTTTGTAGCTGTGCAAAAATAACTATATAAAATATATTGCTTTTACAATTAACCAAGCCATTGGCACTGTGAATAAATTAACTAGACAGCAACAACAAGCAGATACAGAAATGATTCAGTGTTAATGATGGCTTATGCAATGTACAAATTTATATTCAACACCATTTTAACAACATTGTGCCTAAAACTCAAAATACACAAGTCTGAACTTGTCAATACACTTAACATAGACCTTCACTAAAAAGAAGAAACAGTACATATTTATATAATATACACATGAGGATCTATAACATCCTTCATAAGTCACAGGAATGCCCATCCCTTAGTTGTTCTTTCAGACCTTTCTCAAAGTACTCAGACCGCATCACTTTAAACACACAGTGTGATGTTAATATTGCTGATTTTTAACTGCTACTACAGTTTGGGGTTTTTTTGTCCACCAACTGGCTTCTACTCAACTGAACAGACATTCAGAAATTACAGTAATTGGTCAAAGTCTTATTGTTATTTTAACATTCAGACTAAAATGGTTTTCTATTATGTTCCTCTTATCTCCCAAAACAGACTTACATCAAACCCTCAATTTCACCATATTATTTGGTAGCTCACCTTGCTCATCTTTTTAGCAGCAGAACCACAACTAATACATTTCGCCAAAGTATTTGGCAAAACTATAACTTATGTAAAGTCACTCCAAACTATTCAGTGAGGAAACAAGCATACATCACTGTATCTGTGTTAGAGTAGAGCTGAACAGGAAGTGATCAGAATTACACCACAGCTTTTTTTTCCTTCAAGAGTGGTTATAATAACAAATTACCTTCAAACTCTTCAGACATTCTTAAACAGTTGCTTAAACAATATACAACATTGCAACAAATAAATAAAAAATTATTTAGACAGAATGATTCACCCCACCTTGTCACCTTCATATTAACCAAATAAAACCAAAGTAGTGCTGATTGTGCTGCATGTTTTGTTTGTGCTACTATAACATTAAAAGATTCTTAAACGGTAACAATCTCAACATTCAAGCAAAAGGAACTTTAACATTTTTTTAAATGATTGCAACACCAAAAAATCACCAAACTAAAATAAATGTTTATGTTTTTGTTAGCTCTAAGGAATTTGGTGGGGCAAAAGGAAAACGTAATTGAAATGTTTTTGTGTTTTTCTTTAATCCCACTCATTGGCCTGTTCAGATTGAGGAAATTTACTCTCCAATGACTCTGGGAACCCTAAGAATGTAATCCCATAGACAGGACTGAAGCAACAAAATCATTGGTTGTAGTTTTGCTGTCAGAAAACGCTGTACGTTACCAGCTGGTCCTTTATTCTTCCCTCCAAAACTTGAGTCACGATGGTCAAAGTTCACTAATTACACATTTACACAAAGCTTGGAGTGACTTTACTTTGCTTTTGAATCATGACCATAATAAAACTACTAGTTTCATTAATTGAACCCTGCAGATGTGAAAGGCGGAAATCTGTCTTCTGAGATCACTAATGCAACAAACAGCAATATTCCTGCATGAGACATAAATTACATGAAACAGTCCAGCAGACCTCAAATGTGAAGAGAAAATGTTTTTGTGTTGCATAATCACAAGATTATTATTCCTCCATCAGGATGAGCTGTAATTTACCAAATGTTAATGTCTTCCTTTATTATGACACGTTTAAAGTGTTAAAAGCTGGAACCAAATGATACTTAAAGTGACCAAGAAAGACCTGACAGGAAATCTAGAAACAGTTTTTCTCTTTTTAGTAATGAAATTTATTTATTTATATTTTATGTGTAAGTGTGTAAAAAGTGAATAGGTCAGAAACTTTTTGAAACTAGCCCCTCAGCACCATAGATGTGATGAACACATTTTAAGCCTAATTTCTAATCAAAAAGTGTTCAGTAATAACATATTGTAACTGTGTGAGCCGTTGGAGAACTTGCTTGGCCTAAGTGTGTGTAACGTGCTCCATGTTTCACTGCGTTGATCAGGATTGTACGTCATGTACGCAGACCTTCAGTGCAATGTTTCCAGCTTGGCTGAATGACGCCGGACATGCTGTCGTGTAACAGAAGCTGCAGACTAAGAGGAATAAAACTCTAAGCTGCTTGTTTGTATGCACAAGCAGCCAGCAAACTGTACTCCTTAAAATCTCAGAAAACTGGAATCTGGCGCTGGTTTAAAAAAACAAACAAAAAAAACAAAAAAATCTGCCCCTCATTTTGGATTTTTGCTTGTGTGCATTGTGGACAGTGTAGAGAGATGAACCATTTCTACACATTCGACTCTATAAAGGATCGCTTTGGTTTCATTGAGGCTACATGAATGGCGGGATTATCTCGGCCCAGGCCAGGCTGCTTGGCATTACCGTCTATGAAAGTATGCGGCATGGCCAGCGCTGGTTTGGACTCTTTGTAGCAGTTGGCCACTTGACAGAACTTCTCCAATTCCTTGGCATGCATGCCATTGTGTAAGCCACTCATCACGGCGCCACCCTGTGGTAGCGGCGCTTTGTGCTGATCCTGGTAAGTGCTCACCGATTTGCTGTAAGACGGCTCACAGTCAATCGGCTGCAGAACCATCGTCGACACATTGTGGCACATCAAGCCGTCAGAGGAGTGGTTAAACCAGCTGCGACTGACGGACTGGAGGCTAGGATGACACGGCTGCTGTTGCTGCTGAAATCGAGCTGTTTTGTCAGTTATGCCCATGAATGGTCTGGGTTTATACTCCCCTGCAGCGCTGCCCTGCTGATTGTGCCTTTTCTCTGAGATTTTGCTGCGGACATCGGGTCCCAGTTTGCCGCTGTCCGACAAGCTGCTGCTGGACGCCAGGCTGCTGGTGGAGCTGGACACACGCATGCTGCTGATGCTTCCTCCCTGAGGTCCCACGGCAGCAGCGTCGTGGTTCCCCAAGTGTCCCGGGCCAGAGCAGGCCAAGCCCTCCAGAGAAGAAGCAGAGTGGGCAGACAGCCTCTCCGGCCCCAGAGCTTTGGAGGAGCTGCAGGATAAGTACGAAGCCTGGGAAGACAGCAGGCTGTCGCCGTCACAACTCTGACCCATGAAGGAGGAAGCTGCCCCCAGCAACATGCGGTTCTCGTACACTGGCTCATCAGCCGCAGCAGGCAGGGGGCTTATGTCAATACCAGGACCTGGCTTCAGCTTGCTGGACATGTGTCGGCTGGGCAATGGGCTGGAGGGTGCGTACTGAGATTTGCCCCCAGCAGAGCGGCCCCCCATGGCCTGCATGGAAGTCATGTGCTGATTGGTCTTTATTATCTGAGCCTGCTTGGTGGGCTGCAAGACCAGCGCCTGCTGGGCCAGCGCCTCCCGATGCTCTCGAGGGTATCGGTGTGAGGGGAGTCTGCTGGGGCCCGGAGGGGAGGTGGGGGTCGCACAGTTGTTAACAGCTGCGGATTCTCTGTTGAAGGAGAAACTGTTCTGGGACCAGCAGGCTTCACCTGTCCTGTCACGCTTCAAGGCCACTGGATCCTCCTCATCGTTGTCCTCCTCTTCCTCCTCCTCTAGAATGTCTCTTTGAGCCTCCACGCTCCTCGCTGGCCTGTGCTCCGATGGGTCAATCTGGTTCTCATTCTGCTCTGGATCATATTCATGGCCTCCTGATGCCTGACTGCAAGCAGCCGCAGCTCCAGCGAAGCTGCCTTTAGTCTGCGCTCTCTGCATCTGTTTGCACTCCTCCTCAACTCGAGCCAGGAGACGACGAATCTCTCGATTATTCGGACACAGTTTGGCTGCTTCGTGCAGGTCGGCCAGGGCTGCAGTGAACTGTCTGTGAACAGAAGAGGCGGTGTTACCGGATACACATCAGGAACGATTAGTTACGGCTGGTTTAGGCGTTGAATAGTTTTACCTGCTGCTTCTTTTAGCCCTGGCTCTAGCATAGTAGGCCTCGTAGGATTTGGGTTTCAGCTCCAGTGCTTTTGTTGCAAATTCCTCAGCCATCCCAAAATCCTACAAAAACAAAATAGGGTTTTACAAAAAAAAATATAAAATTATAAATAAGCACACTCAACACATTTTTTTTTCAGAGTCCAAAGCTCCATCTGTTCGATCAAAGCAGTTTTAAATGATCTGTGTACTTCTAGTGACTGTCAGCCACACCCTATAAGCGAGCTGTGTGGCTGTTTATTCAGAACTTTATAAGTTGTGTCTGCTGATCTAACAACTGAGTTTTCTATAAAACGATCCAGATGTTGTTTCACCCTTCACCATAGCTTTCGCAGCAAATGAGAGATTGCACAGACTGCTGCAGCTCTTACTTTGTTGGCCATTTAAACTGGGTGTGCCCACTGTGTTTAGATATCCCCTGAAAGATTCAAGATAAAAACAAACCACCAAGTTTTATAAAGACATGATTATCTTGAAGTCTTGTCAACAAACAAAACTTGAGTTGTTAACTAGCCGGTCATAAACTCAAAAATTCTCACTTTTTCTGATCAGTGAATGCACCTTGGAAACGTGCTAAAAGGTTACGCTTATAACACACTCTTCAGTGTGAACGCTGTTGCTGAGTAAAAATTTAAAAATAATTATTTATAGAATCAGTAGGGGCTTTATTAAATAAAATCATTGAGATGTTTAAAAAAAAGTCGTTACATGACCAACATTTCTTTAAGCTTTGAACTGGTGAGCGAAAGAAAGACTTCCAGCAGATAACGAGAAGGCCGAATAAGTTGCTTTGTCTTATTCTTTTGAGTTTTTGTGCCATTTACAAGCCAGATTATCAACATTTTATATAAAAACACAATAAACATGCTAATGTTAGCATGAAAGCCAAGAGCTCGACATGAAAGAGTTAATGTTGGGGAAGCATTCTGACCACAGGTACCGCTGTCCTGCTGAGTTAATAATGAGGGATCCAGTCACTATATTGATGTAAAAGATGTATTGCTGATAACATGTTGTGTTCTTAAGTTATTCTGCATATACTGAAGTAGAGAATCCATGTAACAAGTCTACATCACAAACACCTGGTAAAGTGTACAGTAGAAACTCACAGGAGACAAGCATCTGAGCTGCTTGGCTCAAATCTCCTGCTGCCTCGCAGAATGTGATTACATAAGCAGCTGTTGGAAAGCAGCTTTCCTACTGGACTATGTCTGTAAAAACAAAGTCATTCTGCAAAAATAATTAGGAGGAATAAAACAATGCAAAGACCATTTAACTTCTCCCCAATGTTGTCTTTTCGGTCATCTAAAAATAAAGGAAAAGTCTCAATCGCTCAAGATTTTATTTCGAGTCTGGCAGTTTTCAAGCGTTTCATCAGAAGACTTAGCATTTTAGTCCTCCGTCTCCCCTCCATTCCAACCTGAGTTCATACATCTTTGTAAAATAAGTTTAGGAATTTAGGAGTATAACGAAATGATTAATAATTTCGTTATACTCCTAAATTCATTATACTCCTAACAAAAATCTGGCAAGTGAGATGCCTCTTAATTTATTGAGGGCTCTTGATAAAACTAACAAATCACTGATCTGAGGGTAAAGACAGACTTACGTTAGTTTTTCTGCGACACCGGGAGAGATTGAGATACAAAGAGACCCGCAGGTCTTTAAAAGCCTTCAGGTCATCACCAAAGCCTTCCCGAGGAAACTTCCTGAGGGCGTACTGGTACCTCTGGGCCGCCTCTTTCATCTTCCCTTTCTGGAGGACACAACAAGGTCAGACGTGCAACGGCAAAAAAAAAAAAAAAAGGAAAAGAAAAAGAGCACAGGACCAGGAGGAAAAGTGAGAAAATGTGGGAGAGAGGGATGCAGTGAGGAATTTAGCAGGTATTCCCTTCAGCATCTGTTTTCTTACTCCCTTTTCTCTAATCAATCACAGGTTTAATACAAAGGCGAGCTCTAACACAACGCAAATAAGTTCCATCTGACAAGCAGCTTTTGCTACAAACCTCACTCTGTTAAATGTCAACCATCGATCATGAGTCCTTCACAACTCACTTTCTATGCCACAGAGATCATCATGAATAAATCGAGCTTTGATTCATGTTTCTCTTCAGAGAAACAATCTTGACATTATCAGCTAGCCCCATTAATGAAACGTCTCTTAAGGAAGGAAGAATTCATTAAAATATCACTCTATACGCAGCCTTTTACCTTGTACAGCAGGTTTCCCTCCTCCATCAGCTTCTGCAGAAGAATGATGAGGATATCAGGCTTGGAAGTAGCCATGGCCCAGGCAGCATTCCCTGTGGAAACGCAAAGCATCCTGTGAAGCTTTTTTTCTTTTGTGGCAAACCAAGCATCAGCGTATTCTCTTGAAATTGGTACAAATTAGAGTTACCTAAAGATTGTACCTGATCGATCGTAAGGAGACGTTCTGTAGCCTTAGTTTATTGAAGGCAGTTAGGAAAGAATTGGGAGAGGGAGAGGTAAGACAAGCGAGAGTCGTCATTTGCAGCGAGGGGAAAATGTGTTGCTAACTGCAGCGTGACAATATGCAATTATGTGTCACTCAGCCTGAAATGGGTTTTGTGTTTGCAGTTGCAAATGCACAGGGAGCAAATTTAAATGTTCGGCCCATTATCAGTTTTGTTCTGAGACAGCAGAGAGCACCACAGATAAGCGACGGGCTCTAGATAGCTTCATGAAAGTCATTGGGGTGACAAGTCATTCTTAAAGTTAGGGCAGCAGCACACGAGAAAGAAATGGACCTGACACACACACACACACACGCAAACTGAAGATTTAATGAGACATGCAGTGAGGAGCAGTTTTTCCCACAACATTCCTCTACATTTGTCTGGGATTATTCTAAGAATCATGAGATACAAACAAGCTGGAGACAAGAGGGCTTTTCTGTGTTTACCAAAAGATGTGAAACAACCCAGAAGGCCAAAGAAAACTACATGTACCAAATGTCAAAAGCTAAATTTCTGTCGACCTCAACATGGGGGTGTGTTTGTTAGAGAGGCGCTCCTACCCAGCTTGGCCCCTTTCTTCAGCAGAGTCACCACCACTGACGTGTTCCTGCATCCGATGGCCCGGTCCAGGGGTCTCATCCCACTGTGGTCCACATGCTCTATCACTGCTCCTCTTTCCACCAAGTACTGGACCTACAGGACCACACACAAACTTATACCACAATCTTCCATAACACAAGGTTTATTCACAATTTTGTATTAATTTATTTTTTCAATGTTTCATGATTTTCCAGACAAATATTTGCAGTCAAATTTAGGTCTAGAAAGGGATTAAGTGAAACATTCATTGTGAATTTCGTCGTAGTTAAGCTTCAAATGTGGAACTTGCAAAAATGAATAGATGACATAGTATGACGGATGACAAATTGATTGGTGCACAAATGGATACAAAGTTTTTTTTTTATATCTGTTTACTTTGTAAATAAATAAATAAATTATCACCTGTTCTACGATTATCATAGTAATATCCACCCAAGAAGCCTTAACGTGTGTTTCATTAAACATCAGAATTTTTAAAACAGCATTAAAAAGTGATGAAAGCAAGTTTTACCTAAAATGACAGACAAGACTGTTGCGGAAGATGAAGCAAATGAATTTGATGCAAACAGAACCATGGTGACCGTTTAAAGCAAAATCCACCATAAATGTACACAGACAGAAGCATTCTAGGTTTAAAAATGTAGATATTTGTCATCAGGCTGATGGCAACAAAGTCTGGAAAAATAAATATTCCTACATTCTCAATTTTTTCCACACCTGGAAGAAATTTCAATTTAGTCCTTTTCCAGACTTTCAAACTGTTGGGGCCATCATACTTTCACTTACAATCTCAGCATCTCCATAGAAGGCGGCGAGGTCCAGCGGCGTCCGTCCGTTTCTGTCCGTGTGGTCGATGACCGCACCTTTCTCCACCAAAAACTGCACCACATTCTTATGTCCTTTCAAACACGCCCAACTAAGAGGCATCAGTCCCTCTTTGTCCATCGAAGTTAAAGAAGCACCTTTCAGGCAAACATTACCACACAGGTTATTTCTTTTGCATTTGGGTAACAGACATTTATCTTTATGTTGTAGAGTGATTGGTGTTTACCTTTAGACAGCAGAAACTCAACAGTACTCAGGTGACCCTCGCAGGCAGCCACCATGAGCAGCGTTCTACCCTGCTTGTCGCTGATGTTAATGTCAGCACCATGTTGCAGCAGCAGCTCTGCAATCTGAAAAATGACCAAAAAAAAAAAAAAAAAAAGAGAAGCTAGAATTAAAGCAGCTATTACAAATACTTTGATTTAGCATGGATACTGACTGCGTCCAAAAATCTATCAGGCTGGAAAGCAACTGCTGTGATGCAGCAGAGTTACTGCGGCAGGTTACTGCGAGTGGAAACAGTTTATCAGGAACAAACAAGCTGCTCAGCACATCTTACCTGCCAGTGTCCCTGTCTGACAGCGCAGAACAGTGGAGACACCCCCCGCCGGTTCACCTGCTGCACCACCGCCCCCTGCTCCAACAGGAAGCTGCACACCTCCATCTTCCCCCGGCCTGCAGCAGCTGTCAGTGCTGAGTTACAAAGAGGAAGAAAACAAACAGGTTTGTCAGAAGTTAGAAATCCACAGGAAGGATACCGAACCCTACAGAAGTATTCACACCAACTGAGAATTTTGACATTTCTTTATGTTTTATGTTACAACCACAAACCACAATGTATTTTCCTAGACGTTTATGTGACAATTTTCACAAAGCAGAGCATGTAAGGTGGTGTGCTTTATATAAAACATAAAAATCTAAAAAGTACGCCATTTTATTCACCCCTCGGCTACATTGGTGTCCCTAAATAAAACACAGTGAAACCAGATTTATTTCTGCATTAGTGACTATAATCTGCCAGTGTCCAAATTAACTGGTTTTTACTTTTTTCCTGAAGAATAAAGGTGACGTAATCCAAACATTCACAGATCACTGTTCAAGCCATGATTGAAAACGGAAACAGTATGACCAGACCGTATACATGCTGAGATATGGTCATGCATCTAAACTGAAGGACTGAACAAGGACAGCAGTCAAGTGGCCACATTCAGCTCTAGAGATTCATAACTCATGTGGCAAGAAACTATTAGTGGTAAATTCCACAAATTTAACCTGTGTGGAAGCGTGACAATAAGAAACCCCTGAAAAGTCTCGTTTGTAGTTTGGCATCCGCCATGTAGGAGAAACAACAACCATGTGTAGGAATGTACTCTAGTTACATGAGACCAAAGTTTCTGGCCTAAATGTGAAGGATAAATAACCTAAGACATCTTAGGAAAACACCATGGTGGTCACATCAAATCCAAATGAAATACATTGGCATTTGCATTTGTAGTATGACTAATTGTGAAAAAGTACAAAGAGTAAGAATAGTTTTGCAAGTTATACTGTTGAGAACCAATGCCTTCAGTTGCCACACAGGGTATGGAAAAAAGGAAGATTTGGCTATAAAAAGTAACTCCCATTCTTCACAAACTAAAGACAAGCGGCTAATTGAGTTTAAATCAGATACTGTTTGTGCTTATTAAAACTCATTAAATTCTTGCCTCGTATTCCCCAGACCTCACAGACATAGACGAGGACTCAGTCATTTCATGCACCAGCAGACAAACACAAGCCGACAAAGTCAACCAGCTCTGTTAAACACATACTCTTGTTTGCATTTTAGGTCCTCTTCAAACCACCATTCCGATGAAAAAAAAAACAACAGCTCAGGCAGTGGATTACTATAAAGACGAGACACAGTTATAATGTTGGATGCTTACAGAGAACAGATGGATCGGTCCTAAATGAGTGCTGGTTCTCCAAACAGAGCGAGCTCCACCAGAGGAACGGGAGCAGGTCTGTTCTCACATTCACCTCGGAGACGAAAGGTGCCGCAGAGCCTCCATGTCTAACTGACATCATCCATCTGGATGAACGGTCTCCCCAGCCAAAAACAACCCCACCCGCCATCTGTTAAAAACGTGGATATCCTCACACAGTTCATGGATGGGAACAATGACTCTAAAACAGCTAAACTTAGCCTGGGCTCCAGGGAGCAACGTTAGCAGGATTCTGGAAGGTGCACACTAGTTTACAAAGAGCAGACACAAGAGCAGCTGTTGACTGATGGCTGTTTATGCACATCTCATTCAGCTATTTTCAAATATTCAGGCCAAAAATGCTAATATTTATGCAAGTAGTAAGAGTAATCTCAACAGCACTTCCATGGCGCAATACCTGAACTTTTTAGAATTCCTAATGCACAGAGAGGGAGCTCATTTCCATGATTTGGTCTCTGAATGTTTATGATTTGACATTCTAGCAATGTTGGCAAAATGTAGGTGATCTTGATGAATAATAAAATAAAAAAGTAGAACTTTTTCACTAACTAAAAAAATGTCAAGTGAAAAAGTAGTTTTTGCTTTTGATAATTGAATATTTTTGAAAATGACGACCAGAAAAGGCTCAAGGACCATCACAAACATTTATGTATACTAAATAAGAGCACATTCTGTCTGAAAATGTAGCAGATGATAGAAAGCAGAAAACAAAATACCATGCTACACATACTGTACTTATTTAACAACACACTCATCTAAAAGTTGAGATTTTAAGTTATACAAGCATTTCTGAGGCCATTAATACTTTCCGAGTCTCTACTGAGTGACAGTCTGCAGCTGTAGATCACCACTGAGTCAAATTTCTTCATCTAAACAGTTCATGGCCATGTTTTCACCTATAAACAAAGCAGCAGGAAACGGCTTCCTGTACAGAGCATCCGAAAAGAATTCACAACGCTTCGGTTTTTCCACCTTTTGTTTTGTTGCAGGCTTTTTCCAAACTGAATTTAATAAACTTTGTCCAAAATTTTGCACACAAATACCCTCTTATTACAATGTGGTAAAATGTTTGTGTTTAAACAATCAAGGTAGTCATGGCAAAAAAAAAATTATAAAAATTCTAAATGTGTTGTATAACTTTTACAACATCTTTCTCTTTTCCTTCCAACAAACCAGCTTGTTGGTCTTTGCTCTAAATCCCGGTTGTTGAAACGAGAATGATCGTCTGCATTTAAATCACCTCTTCTTTGCATAAGGAGGAACCGCACTGCATCCGAAAAAAGGGATTTTAAAAGACGGCGCTTGGACCGAGGAACAATCTGATCTACCTCTATTTAAACATAGTGGGATCATTTGCATAAGTATGCAATATGAACACCGAAGTAAGTGTGACAGGAGGTCTCAGGTTATCAGGGAGTGTTTTCAGAGACAAAATGAATGAGTGATTTTGATCATGATATATGAGAAACTACACCTGCTTTTGAGACTTCAAACATCAGAGCAGGACTGGATTAATAAACCTGCAGCTGAGAGGCATTAGAAAGACAAGAGGCTAAACTGAAATTTAACTTGTTGACAAGTGCTAAAAATGTGGGTGTTCAAAACACATCACCAGATCCATCCGGTCTATCTTCATCCAATTTGTTTTCACTGATTAAGTAATTCTGAATGCAGATGAGCTGAGATGTCTGACGGGTAAAAGCAAACATACAAGCACATGGTTAAGCTGCATGGTAATAGCTTTACATAGTAAAGTAATTACATTATTTTATGAGGAACAACCAGATGGATCACTTTGAAAGCTGAGTAATAACTTTTGCATTTCTGTCTGTACTGTAGATGAATGAAAAATGGACAGCATGATCACTATTTCAAGTAAAGGTTTGTGCATCACCAGAGTTAGGAAGTATTGAGAGCTCTGGCAAATTAAATTCACAGTTATTAAATCAGTTTCAATATGAGACCTAGATGATATAACGTTCATCATCTGGGAATGCAAAAAAAAAAACTATGTGGCCAGCAAGAGCTACTCTGTTTCAAGTCAATTGGATTCTGCTCAGATTAGATCATTAGATCAAGTTAATGTTACTGCAGGGTTTGATTCTGGTGAAGTACAAAGAAAGTGATACGTTAATATTTCTGGAGTGGACTTGTAAAATATAAGCTTTAAACTATAAAAGGGTCGTAGGTAGCTGTTTTTGTAAATGCTGGTGTCATGTTACTGAATCTCATGTCCTGACAAATTCATGGAGAGGAGCTATTGCGCCATAAAAATCTTCCGAGAGAGATTATGTTTCAAAGAAAGCAAACATCTATGGGGTGGGGTTTAAATTAGGAGTTAAAAAAGATTTATTTCCTAGAAAGTATCTTTACAGTCAGTTATTGTAGTGATTTCCTCACAGTTTACAAACCTTTTCTCAAGCTGAAAGCCAGGACTAAATGTAGCATCTGGCACTTTGTAAGCCTCCTCCTTTTCATTTAATCAAAGCTGACAGCTTATCAGGTCTACTTTGGTAACTTAACTTCCTTTAACTACAATCGCACATATTTTTGGTTCAAGATCATACAGCACACATAACGGTTTTACACAAAGTCAAACAAACATTTGCTCTTAAATGAGACCCAGCTATACCATCAATCACTGGAGTAGAGCTGCAAAATAAAAATGGCCGTTTAACTAAACAGATTTGAAACCGTTTTTGAATTGAGCAAATATATTTTATGGTTGCATTTAAAAAAATGTCAATATTTATATCAATCCTTTTTACAGGGTCTCAAAAACAAGAGGGAAAACCCCTCAGTAAAAACATCAACAAAACTGTTTATGGTCCAGCTAGAAATTACTGGATGAAACACAAGATCTGGAAATATGAAAAAATAAATTCAAGAGGACCCTTGAGTGGTATATAGTTAGAGTGTATGATTCAGAAACTGCTTTTTGTTGCCTGCCCTAAATAACCAAAGCACAAAGCAGTGACAGCTAAATCCTGATAGCTTAGAACCAAATAAGACACAAAGAAGCTATTATTACCTTTCTCTCTTTCAGGCTCAATGTTTTTTTCTGATCGCCCATAAATAACTTCAAACACTGGTTTCAAAAGTACGAAATGGCTGTCGAACATTTTCACCTCAGAATGCAGACGTACAGAAAAAAAAAAAATGAAGGCAGTGTTTTCAAAAATCACAGTGGTTGTCATTGTTCACCGATATTTTTTTCCAAGAGTGACTATAAAAGACCCACAGCAAGATTTTTGTGGGCTACATTTCTATAGTGAAGCTCATATGAAACGCTTAGTGCCTAAACTACCATTTTTAAAAACATAAACCACTGCTAGTTCATACATTTTACCAGTAAACCTAACTTGCGATGAGACTTTATAATTCTAACTGCATAGGCATCTATCTGAAATGACCTCTGTGAAAAGCAAAACTGCAAACTCACTTGTTGTAGCATTCAATTACAGTAGCCAGGTTGATAATAGTAAAACAGCAGGTCATCATACAAACGAGCCACTTAATGCAAAAAGATTGATGAGGACATACCTGTCTCGCCCCACAGAGTGTCATGACTATCAATTTGCACAGCATGCTCATTTTTCAGCGCCAGCAGGGCTCTCACAACCTGCCAAAAAAGAAACATAGATTAATGGTGTACCACTGCAGTATAAAATATCAAATAAACCTTCTATATGACACAGCATGCAAAACTTTGAAGCAGAAGGAAAAAAATAATAATAAATCAGCAAATTATTATAAATGGATCAAAGCAGAACTGAGGAGTTTAGGTCCTCAAATAACCGCATAAAGGGAGTTTTAGCTCTGTTTACTTTAAGCTAAGCATTTCAGCTGATGAGAAATCCAAAACAAACCCAAAGCCTAAAAGCAGCCCAGTTAGCCGGCTACCTGTTGTGTCAAATAATTAATTCATCACCACTGAAAAAACGTGGCCCAACTTCCTCCATCTTCAAATTCATGAGAGCGTGCAGTTGGTTTGCTAAATTAATATGCATGCATGTTGGTCAGACCTGCGTGTGTCCCATGCTGGAGGCTGCGATCAAAGCCTGCTGCAGAGCTTTGTTCTTCAGAGAGGAGTCCTGCTGCTGCCCCTCACCGCTCCATTCAAGCTCCAGCAGGTACTGGATGATCTCGGTGTGTCCACGTAACGCGGCGTGGACCAGAGCACACTGGCCGCTCTTATCTACATGATCCACCTGGCATAAATGCAAGATTCTTGGATTTATTGCTGGGAAACAGAAAATATGCTTTACATGTGAGATAAATTTGGTGCAGTAGCCAAGATTGAAGTTGTGCAAAATACAAGGATTGATACCTGAGGATTTTTGTCCTCTTTTTTTTTTTTTAGATGTTGTCTTGGTGCAACCACAGATTTTTATGTAAATTATGAGGATTTTACATGATAGACAAACACAAAGTAGCACTGTGAATTCAGAGGAAATTATGGTTGTGTTTATCTTCAAGCAAGTTTTTGTTGCCATTTCAGCATAATGCATTTTCTGGTATGTGTTTAGCAGTCATCTAGAGAAACTGTTGGCCATTCTGTTTTTGCAAAGGAGCTCAAGCTCAGTCAGATTTAGTAGTGACCATATGAACAGCAATGTTCAGGTTTTACCGCAGATTCTCAATCAGATATTTGAACTGGACTTTAACTGGACCACACTGTGAACCCACATCCCGGTCAAAAATGATCACACTATTACCACTAAATTACTAGTCCGGTCACAATAGCAAATTTTGCTGGATGATAAATTGTCCCAGAAGTTATCCCTATAAACCATGATATTGTTGTCTTGAGACCAATTTTAAGTGATATGATGGTAAACAGCCCAGTAACTCAAGAACATATTCTCAAACATCAATATACTGTAATTTATAATCAACATTTAACACTGAAACTGGGAGACATTTTAAATAAAATAAACAAAAACAACAAATAAAATGAAGTATGAAGTTTCTGTCAACAGAATTGTTCTTTACAAAAGGGCTAGTTGAGTCCAATGAACTAGACTTTTGACATCTAATTTTTAGTAGAAAGAGAAAAGAGAAAACAACAAATCATGCAAATGGAATTTCTTGAGATTTAATTGATTCATTATTGATTGTGACAGGCAACATGAACCTCACTGTGAAACAGCTTACCACTCAGTCACCCTCTAGTTTTACAGCTCGGTGCATAATATGAAACTTGTGGATGGATTTCTATTTCTACTCTATATTATGATTGTTAATATTAACTTTACAATAGCGTGCTACTTTGTATGAGTCTATAACAGAATCTCAATAAAAAACAAAACAGTGAATTAACTTTGCAACTGTATTTTGACAAAGTGTGAAGAGATACTCATGATCTGAACGCATTATGTATCAGAGAAGGTAGTTATGGCTGCAGGTTTAACACATTTTATCTTCATTTTAAGAACATTTTCATGCAAAAAACATTGAGTCATTACCTTGGCCCCCCGCTTACAGAGCAACATGACTAAACCCAGGTGTCCTCCAGCGGCTGAGAAGCTCAATGGGCTCATCCCATTTTCAGACACAACATCAACGCTGGCTCCAAACTCCAACAGAAGTGAGGCGATCTCATGGTGACCGAGGTGACACTGAACGCAAAGCACTGGGGCATTGTTCAGGACTTCTGTTCGGTAGTTCACGTTTGCCCCTCCCAGCATCAGGAGGCGGCTCACCTGATTACAAAGATGGAAAATGTGGAGAAAAGTCAAAGAGGATGGTGAGAGCCCACGTTACCCAGACTTCGTCTTTCATACCTCAAATCAGAACCTTCTCCTATTACAAACTAGATTTCAATTCATCATTACCATAATTGTTTTCCTCCAGACTCTTATTTTAATATTTTATAGCATAACAAATTTTGATCCCTATATCAAAAACTGTGTACCAAAAGATATAGATGTTTTTTGTTGTTATGTCAATTTTCCTAGTTTAAAATTAATTAAAAATTTTAAACCAAATTTTAAAATTTGTTTTAAAATGTACAGATAGCTGCAGTTGGAACATTATTCAAAACTCATGTCTGTCTTTCTACTACTTTAAAAATGTCATTTTCATGACAATTTATATTTAACTGAATCAGAAAAAATGATTAAATGAAAGTCTGAGTGCATAATCAAATTTCAAGAAAAACATTTCAACAATGTGAGCCAGTGTTCTGAGAACTCCTCTCAAAGCCATTAGTGACTCAGTGATTTGTTGATATTATTGGAAAACTGATGAAAATCTCAAAATAAAGGTCAGAAACCAATTAAAGTAGCTGAATTCAATTATAAGTGTTTGTTATTCTCTTCCCTAAGGAGTAAATCAATAAAATCATCTTGTCAAACAAGTTTGCACCAATAAGGATTCTGCAACCTGAGAGAAAATTGTGTTTGAATTCTCGGCTGAATCAATTAACAGACTATTTTTCCCAAAGGACAAATCAAGGTCATTCTGCAATCGTCTCACAAGTGTACTGACTCACAGCAGACAAGTAATAGAGCCTCACTGACAGCATCTTAGAAGCAAAGAAAAAAATAAGAATAACTCTCCGGTATGGTAGAAAACACAATGATATGCATGTAATAGCCTTTCCAATGATGGCCAATCATTATTTCCACAGAAAACAACTCACACAGATAGTTGTCACGTTATCAGTTTAATGAGCCCTGCTACCAACATCAGTCTAATTAAGGAGAGGAAACAATGATTATGTTCTGCACCGGTTGGTGCATTATTATCAGTTGTGAAGGGAGAAAATCTGTATACATAACACAGACTTCTAACTGAGCGAAAACACTGACCTTTTTATGACTCTCCAGTCCATATTCTTTTGTTCCCTGCATTTCCTATTTCTCCTACCCAGGAACACATTTCCTCAGTTCTAACCTTCCAGTGCTTTTAATTTTCAATGGTGTTTTTTTTTTGTGTGTGTGTGTGTGTGAAACTGGGAATTGCTGGTCGATTTTAGGAGCATAATTGAAATATCACTCTGTGTGCCGGGAATGTGACTGGTAGGACTCAGTCACTTGATGTGATATTATGCACAAGAACCAACCAGTGAATTGAATATGAAATTTGCTTGTTTTGCCAGAGAAAATCATTCTCAAACAACTCGCATCACAGGGGCATAAACAGAGAGCATGTCTGGCTCTAGAAGGTCTGGCTCACACACAGAGAGGAGATGAAGAGCCTCCTTACCTTGACATTTGGTGTGTAGAGGTTCCTCAGGGAAGCCAAGGCTGCAGAAAGACCATCAGCACTGCAGCTGATCCATAAAGCTTGAAGCACACTAGATGGAACGCCTGTTTTCTTACTCAGACCCTGCAGGCAAGCCAAAACATCATGCAGAAATATAAACACAGGTAGGGAGAATTACAAATGGCTTTATACTCCTTTTCATATTCCAACCATAAACGTTACCACATTTTATTGGGATTTTTTTTACAGCCAGAGCTGCAATACATTGATTGGGATTTAAGCATATTTATGCGCAAACACACATCCCAGTCAAAGTATAAATAAAAAATTTGCCTGTCGCACTCTTGACTTTCTTCATGTAAAAAAAAAAAAATAATACCATTTTCTTCCACTTTAAAAAATAGAAGCTACTTTTAAAATAAAACCATTGCAATTTGTGGTTGTAACCTGAATAAATGTGAAAAATCTGAAGGGGTATGAACACAATTTCACTGCACAAAACCAGCTTGAATACAAATATTTTCTGCCAAAAATGGATCTCAAATGTCCAAAGATGACTCCGTGGTTTTACCTTAAAGATGTGTGCCTTCAGGATGTGGTGTCCCAGCTCCATTGTCTGCTGACGGTTCAGTTTCCCCTCTTGGCGGGACAGCATAAAGGCCATTAGAGCATGGCCAGTCCTGAGTTACAAATCAACAGAAAGATTACTCTGCTGTCCAAGTGAGGAAAGCCTGCTCATCTGAATTGTAAACATAAAAGCACTTATTGTTTTATAACGATGACATCTACACAGAAACCTCTTCTATTCAAGGTTGGTGTGAATTTGATGCAAAAGCTGGTCAGGGACCCACACAGGGCTGGGGTAAAATAAAAAAATAAAAAAATAAATAAAACAAGTTTGCCAGATCTTTTTTTTTTTCCCACCCAGACACTCTGGCACCAATTAATGCAGAAAGTCATTAAACGGACATGCATGATTGGGAATCACTTTGATCTAGTTACAATTCCCTCTATTTGAACACGGACACTGAAAAGTACTGTGCAGCAAGCTTTTGTCTGCCCATGCCAGACTACAAGCGTTTGTTTTTTTAATGGAACTGGAAGGCTGTGAATGACCAGAATGTGAAGTTCAGATCTGGTCCACTACAGAGTCATCAGTATGTGAGTAGAGGTGCACAACAGGGGAGGGGGGGAAGCCGGCCAGAGCGATATCTTTCAGCTTATTAGGTGTGCATGGCTGAGCCGAAGAATTTCAAATTAGGCAACTATATCATATCTGTCAGGCAGAGCAAAAAGAGCCCAGCAAAACGTACAGATAGGTGGAATATCTGCATTATACGGGGCAGCATGTGTTTTGTAAAAAATGTAAACACTTAGGAGCACACAAACAATCCATATTTTATGTCTTTATTTCTATTATCTGCATCCTCTATCTTATCCATTTTATACAGCGCGAGTGTATTTAACAAACTGGTAAAAATGTGATTTCTCAACTACTAAAATCATCCATAGGAGAGTCTTGTCTGGCTTATTAAGACTCTAAAGCTGCAGCACAGCACATATCTAAAATGTGTAGGCCAATTACCAGCATCCACGTTTGCTGAGGTTTTAAAAAGTTTATTTCATAAACATTTCGTATTGGTTTTATGGTTTGAAGTTCTTTTATTGAGTTGTCTGGGAAAGTGCTTGAATTGCTGCAGTCTTCTCCAGCTGTTTGAAACATAGAGTAAGAGCAGCCGCTCCCTCACCTGTTGCTGTGCACTGCTGGTCAGCTGGAGCACCAACAGTCTTTCAAGTGAAACTGCTAATTTTTTTCTGTCTTGAAAAACGTGGATTCTGATTTTAAGCAGAAATCCAGCCTAACACACCTCAACTCCTCTTTCAGCAAGTGAAAGCATGATAGTATGTCCAATCAATGTAGCTCAGTTTACAATTTCATAGGAGTGTGTTTGTATCAAACCTTCGGAGTGTTTATGAGTAAAGACTAACTTAAAAACAATATAAAATATCAGCTTTGATTCAGTACATGATCATTTAAGCTTCTGGACGCAAAAGTATTGAGGCTACTTTAAGTGGAGCTGTAAACAGTGTTTTTTTACTTAATACAAAATAGAAAGTTGTAAAGATAATCAGAGTACCTGAAGCATTTCAAACACAATTACTTCGCTGAGTCAGACATGAGTCGTGGTGTGTGTATTGATTAAAAGTTGCTTCCTTTTCACACTCCATCCCTCTTCGCATACTAAATAACCAACAAAGATTCATGAACGCCTCGAACAATTAAATGGGAATCATACTGTGAAATAAAAGTTTGCAAAGAAGTGTGCGCCGTCGTAGAAATGCAGTTTTCAAAGAAAGGCTTACAAATGCAGAACATTTTGTTTAAAGGAAACTTCTTTCTTTCCTGATGCTTCTTTTATTGCCTTCATGTTATCAGCGAGCGTTGGACTCTGCTGCGGACCGTTTGAAGTATGTAATCCACAGAAAGAGGACTGTCTAAATGCTTTACAAGCTTATCATGCATGTAACAGAGGCCCGCATTCCGAAGGAAGAGCTGCTGAGAGCAAAACATTTGCTTACGGAACAGAGGACTGACCTGGGGTCACAGAGGAAATCTGTGCTCTCTCCATCAGCTCTCCACACCAGCCACTCTCTGAAGGAAGGGTGGCAAAACATGCGCGTTTTATCTCGCCGTTTGATGAGAAAGCACGAGAGCAGCTCCATGCGCTGCTGGAAGTCCTCCCACTGCAGCTCCCCTCGGACGTGGCCGGCGTTGATGGCCTGAAACAGCTGATCGTCCGTCATTGGGTGCAGCGACGCCAGAGCCACGTTGAGGATAGGCAGAGACCGCTCAAAGGCCGAGTTGGTCATGAACTTCATGTTGCACTGGAGCTGGTACAGTTCAGCTAGCGAAACAGGCACTACTTTGTAGCTGGCACTTTTGATCACCAGGTGGCCTCTCTCAAAGAGATCCAGTGTGAGCTTCAGATACAGGTAGGAGCCCTGGCTGCGAGAGGTCAGGTGACTGCTGAGCTTGGTCACAGTGCCAGGATCGGCCTTGCCGTTCAGGTTGATGTTGTTCATAATGTCCTTGCTGCTGTTGATCCGGTACTGGATATAGGAATTGAGGTCATTAGTGATCTCTTTGTTGTCCGTAAAATCATCCAGGGAGATTTTAGAGAACGAGAGAAGGCTGGTGATCTCCTGCAACAGACAAGGTAAAGTTGGTAAAGCTTGTGCAATATTGCTGCTTGGATTTTGCCTAATTTTTTTTCTGATTCTATCCATTCATCCATCCTTCCATTTTCTTATTCCCTTGTATAATACCCTTGTGACCTTTAAATTGAATTCCGGCAGAAAACTATTTTGTAGAAGGTTTGATACAAAACTTTCCAGATATGATTTAGTAAAAAGACTACACCTGTTCAATTAACACATGAAATTCCAATAAAACACAGGGATTTTTGTTTTGTTTCAGTATTAACATGATGTAAAAAAGTGTAAAAAGTTTCCAAGGTTATGAATACCTTTGAAGGCACTATTATATGAAAAGAGGCTTTTCGAACAGCAGGGAAGTACGCTCAGTAAGCTATCAGGCCAGAGCAGAGACACCTGCTACTGTTGGAAATGCAGCTATAAGGATGACAGGAGCAGGTGAAGTGAGTATTAAGAGGCAGGGGATGGAAGGGATGGTGGCTACTAGCAAGTAAGTACAAGTCTTAGCCAGAGCTCACATTTCAATTCCTATCCCGGAGGGTCAATGCGTCATAATCCTCCAATCCTTTGCCTGTCTGAGGCCTGAGAAACATTGCCTGAGTGAGATAACGCTTATTTCTTCCTCATCATAACAACACAAACAGAGAAACACACACACTATGCACAGGTACACACTCGATCAGGTGAAGTGCAGGCAATGCCTTGCAGATAAACTTAGTGTTGGTATCCAACTTAATGGAAACCCCCCAAAAAACAACCTGACAAACTACAGTACAGCAATCTAAACCTTTATTCACATTGTTCAACATAGTGCTGTCAAATAAACCAGAAAAAGCATTCAATCCTGAAAACACAAATGATCAATGTTTCCACGTAGTGATTTAGCACATTGAGTGAGCTGTGACGATACCAGAATTTTAAATGCTTGGCAGGGTAATAAATAAACAAACTGAATTGGCAGCACAGACTGATGGACAGCAGTCAATATCTGGCTCCTTCCTGAGCATTAATAACCCCTATACTGGATGTCAGTCAGCCACCACATTATTATTCAAGACTCAATCAGCTGTCGTTTGGCTCATCAGGCTTGTCAAAGCTTCAGCTGCCACAACGGCGACCTCAACACAGCCAGAGAAGATCTTTACAGCTGTTTATCTGAGGGTCATCAAGACAGGAAGCCCAAAGTTTCAGACTTCTCTTTCCTGTCATACAGACTTAAGTTCTGGGTCACCATCTGCCAATTCTTCCAGGAAACGCTGCCTCTCTTGACAGGGTGTCTCACATTTGTTGAACTCTATTGAGCATCTCGAGAAGTGACAGCACATCAAACTTCAAGTTTGCATATCTAAAGATCTTTGTAAAATAACTAAAGATGCATCTTAATAGCTTAAACATACATTTTAAAACCTTTTCACGGATTCTCTATTGAATTTGGGTCATAACACTGATGAGAACATCACATAAATACATTTTCATTTAAACTATTCTCTTTCTTGCTCTAGCTGCTTAAGGTTATATCTTCCTGAAAGGGACAGCTTCTGTGTAAGTCAGAAACTTTTTCAAGCTTCCAATATGTTTGCCTCCAATGTTTCCCTGTATTCACCTCCATCCATAGCTTTAAGTGAACATAAAGAACCAAGAGACGCCGCGTATTTAGGTCAATATCAACTGGAGCATCATCTTGTACATGTTTACAGAGTCCATTACAAAAATCTATGTAAAACTCCAAACAGGACTTCCCGTGGCTGCCATTCAACAAACTGGTTCTGCTTAACACATTTCTATAAAGGTCAGAAGACTAACACTTCTTCTGTCAACAGATTCTCGCATCCGAGTTGTGATTTCATGCAGCTCCCTCCGAGGGATGTTGTTTTAATAAACTAACCGTGCTTTAAACTTCTCCATGGCGTAAAAAAAAAAAAAAAAAAAAAAAAAAACATTAAGAAGGTTAAAATATTAAAAGGTCTCTTTCATATCAGTGATTTTTTTCTTACCATTAAGTTAACCCGGACAGTGACCAGCAGCTTCAGCCAGGAAGGAAACTTGGGAATGATCTTAGTGATGAAAGAAGCTATGGTGTCTCCATAGTCAGGCTTATGAAACTCCGCTTCATTAAGTCCATCTATCAAAATTATATGGTCTTCCTCTGAAATTCTCTTCTCTGAAAACGTACACATAAAAAAAAAAAAACAATAAGACAATAAGTAGGGAACAGCAACTGAGACCAGTGTTATTTAAACTAAACTACCCGGCTGTGAGAGTTTTATGATACTGCAGTGGCATTTAGCAGCTAAACATTTATCAGCACTTCTACTAACTGGTTTGAGCTGTGTAGGAAAAGAAATGTCCCCATTCTTAAAATGTCAAAGAGCCGTACTTTTCCAAACCTAAATGTCTAGAGTCCTCTGTCCTTTTAGAACACCTTAAAACAATACGTACAAAAATGACACATTATGGAATATAACTGGACAGTGTTGAGGCTTAAAAAAAAAAACAGAAAGATAAAGAAAAAGAGATAGATGGCGAGGAATGAGAAGAGAAGGAAATGAAGGAAAGAAGAGAGAAAGGAAGGAAACAAAAAAGGACAAAAGGGTGGTTGGACAGAAAAAAAACTAAAATAAAGTCTCACATGAACAGGCCAGAAGAAGAAAAGAAAACCTTGGAATGTAGCGTTTTTACCATTACGAAGGTTGGCCAGCGGCTCCAGGACCCCCCTTCGGAAAGCAGCCATGGGGTCTTGGACACAGGAGCGCAGACTGAGCATGCTCTGGAGGTGGGGCTCTTTCAGCAGTAGCTCTCGGTAGGCAGTGAGCTGATGAGCTCTGCACAGCAAAGCTGCGATACTGTGCACAAACTCTGGCACCAGGCAGGTGTACGTGTTGTCAGCCTGGCAATAATGATACGCAACCACCTGGAAAAGTAAGAGAAGGCAAATTCAGAATTTCTTAAGCAAACAGTATATTTTTAGCCAGAACTGCACTATAGTTAGACAAACTTCTCTATTCCTGCTGAGGAAAGGTTTTTCTCATAGCATGATGCTGCCACCACCATGTGTCAATATGGTGGAGTCTGCAGCTCTTCCAGAGTCACCATGGAAATCGTGGCTGCTTTTCTGATTAGTGGTGTTCAATTTATTTCTTACACTTCACATTTATAGATTACTTTGGTCTGCCACAGAAAATCCCAATCAAGTATATGGGAAATATGTGGTTATAATGTGAAATAATACAAAACGATTCAAGTACCTAAATAAGCAGAAAGAATTATAAATCAATACATAAAGCAATGGTTGAAATTGGAAGTTATTAAGATGAATAAGCAAAGAATTTTGTTGTTTTACAGATCTACAACAGGGATTTGGAACATAAATAAGCAGAAAAAGTAAGTAGGCAATGGTCCAAGGGAGAAGGTGCATCATATAATAGAGCTATTAAAAAAAACTGATCTGAGATGTGGTTGTTTATCCCACATGAAGGATACAACTGGCCTGAAAGCAGACTGTGGAGAGCCCTTTTCAGTAAAAATATTACAGCAGCGCATCCAAGTAAAGATGAAAAAGGATGAATGTATACAATAAAGCAACCTGTGTATCAGCAAACAGTTCACTAAAGTACGCAGACTGCTGCACCAATAAACAATATAAGACAAGCTGATGCAACACTGCAGTAAACCTGCAGCCGTTAATCTGCAAGAACAACTATAAATTTGTGTTGAAGAAACACCATCTGAAAGAGTATTCAGTCCCAGCAAAAGAAAAAAATATATATAAAGCTTGTGATGCATCATAACATGTAATAGCCTCAGAGCGCAGATATGAGACCGCTTTTAAATCAGTGATTAAAAAGAAATGGCTGAATTTGACAGAAGCTGCTCAGCGTTGCATCAGTGTTCACACATCACAGGAACAGAACCCCGGAGAGAGCGCCGATTGGAAACACTTTACACATTAATTGGCTCAAGAGATGTTTTTGGGTTTCGCAGACGTTTAGAATCTCAGTGCATAAATAGTTAGAAATGGAGTTCATGAACTGTCCCAATAGCAAGAGAAAGCTGTATAATATCAATGTGTAAGGGTTCAAAAGCCACCCACAACAGGGCGTGTAAAGTTCCAAACAAGACTAGCAGCATTTAATAATTAGAATAATTGCAGAGCAAAATCAATGGCAAGAGTTTAAGTTCAGAAAACAAATCCCATAAAATATGACCTTACAGTCGTCCATCAACAGACCTCATCTAATCAAGTAAAGGTATGCTGGTAACTGGTCATGGCAGGAAATCTTGGGGGGTGGGGGGAGTTCAAGTCCTGTTCCCATATATTCTTGTATCATAGTTTTTAGAAAGCTATCAGAATTGGTCTGAAATCTGTGTCGGCTGGTCAAAGCTTTATGAAAACCGGGTTTCTGAAACTGGTCACGGTTCAACTCAGCATAAATCATGTAAAAGAGGTATAGAAAGAAAGCATTGAAAAATTAATAAATTTATAAAATTTATAAATTTATAAAATTTTAATCTTCAACTATTAATATAAAGTTTAGTAAAAGAGGGGATCTATGGCATTCCTTGTCAAACATTAGGATTCAGCCAGCAACAAATGAACATTTAAAAGACAAAAGCTCCTAAAATACCACTTGTACCTCCAATAACTACAGAAATAAGTTTCTTAACACAGCAGAATAATGTCATTTTATCTATATATTCTCAAGATGTAGTAAAACCTTAGCTTTTAAGTCAGTAAAAGTTTTTTAAACACCACACCACTGCATGAATGCAAAAACAAAAACAGGAATGATTTAGAAGCATTGTTTTTACCTGTATGGGTTTTCTGTTTTAATACGAGAAACAGTGTAGCTGGAAAACATATTACTTGTGCCACAAACACTTTTTGGAATAATTAGTCTTTCTAAAGTGGCCTTGCAGTGTTTTTATGGGGAAAAAAAATACTTGCATTTCCTACTATTTCTACTATTTCCTCTTCGGCTTAAGTTTATCGCTACCTTTGAAGCCAGCCGTTTGACAGCCTCCTCTCTGCGTCGTTGCATCTCAGGAGTTCCTGGACAGCTGTTGCTGCTAAGTGTGTTGGTGGCACTGGATGGTGGAGTGGGCTGTGGGGGCTGGCTGAGGGGGAGTTCTGTGCCTTGTCCTGCACTGCCTAAAATAAATAAATCAACCATATACTTTTGGGTGAAAACAGATATTTGCATATGGTATACAAAAAGAGAAAACCCTTTCCCCCCCCCCATCACTTTCCAATATTAAGTCAGTAAAAACTTTATTGTTTTAGGTCAGTTAAGGTAAAAAAAGAATTATATTACGCAATGTCATTTTTTAAATAAATATATTAAAAAATAAATAAATACTTTTAGAGACATTTTTATAACGCATAGCATGACACAATTTTAGGTAGTTTTATAGTTTTACATTCACACTCTGCGAGCTCTTACCCAAAGGAAACCAGAGAAACTGCTTACTTTTAGGCGAGGCACTCGGACTGTTGGAGGCGATCTGGCGCATGCGTCCTCCGTGACAGCTCAGCGCTACCAGCCGGGAGATAATGGCCGTCTTCCCATACCCAACGCTGCCCACCATCACAACTCCATGGTTTTCACTGGACTCGCTGGCCTTCAGCATGTCCTCAAGCTGCTGAAACAGCCAGTCTCGGCCGACAAACACAGAGTCTGTAGTGATGCTGGGTACCTCAAACAGCAGGGGCTTGAGCATGATGTCTGAAGGTTTGTAGGGAGCAAAGCGTCCTAAAGTAAATGGGGGCGGGGGAGGAAACCACATCATAATTAGTTGTGGTGTTAATTATTAAACTTTGCAGCATTAGTGTGGAATGATTAACTAGCTACATACAAAATGAGTCCTAATATATTTATTTTTTCCTTTGGGTGTTCAAATATTTGGCCAGTACAAAACATAAATGGCCCAAGGATTTTGGACTTGTAATATCGGAATTGGCTGATATACTTTATTGGCCCTGATCTGTGAATTTACTGAAATCCTAATTAACTGCAGAGTTGTGTAACACCAACTGCTCAGTTTCTCTGTCTCACACACAAAGTAATATATTCCCTCTGGTCGTAATATAAACAATTATTTATCTTTCACATAAAGGCTCTTTAAGGCTTCAATAAGTCAACAGTCAGAGTTTTTTCTAAAATATCATTTTTGGAAACATTGTTTATTTATTTAAAAAAAAAACATATGGTAGAAAAAAATTTATATCTTGCAATACAGCACGCCTAAAGATTTTGAGGTGTACAAAAAGAGGAAAAGAAAGAAGTTAGAGACCTATATCCTGTTTTTGTAAAGGGGGGGAGGGGCTGTAATTCTTTTGAGCTGGCATCAGGATTTTTGGCTGTTTGTGAGAATTTGTTTTACAAGACAATAAAACAAATGTGTTTTTGCTTTTTATAGTTCTTAATTAGAAACGGGGGCTGGAAGGTCAAAGCTTTGCAAAATTGGTGTTTGGAAATCAGCCACAAAATCCGTGACGGGAGCATGTTTGGTATTGAATACATTTTCTAGAGCAAAAAATTAAGCTATAATTTAAAAGACATCTAAATTTAAAGTAAAACATTTTGTAGCAATTTCTCATTATTTGTGCCAAATGGAGATTCTGCATTTTGACAGGACATATCTCCTTCTACTTTTAACTGGATTTCTACAAAACTCAAAGTATTAACTTAGAATCTGTTCAGTTAAATCAGTTTCCAGTTTGGGTTCAAAAAAAAGAAACCCTCTTAACCTTCCCTGAATAACCATGAAAAGTTGCTTTTTACAGAATCCTGTAGTTATAATTGCTTGGGTGACCCTGAAATATTTATTAGTTATTCTGGTATTGTCTAAGGTCCTGCAGGGCCTCTGTTGATACACACTGAGTACCTCTCCTCCATTCCTTGTGCTCTCTTTTAAAACTATTAGACGAGACATACACGCCTGTCCCTAAGATTGAGCATTTTAAGTTCATTTCAGAATCTTATTTAGTATTAACGTGTCTATCTTTCTATATTAGACAAAGGACCTCAAATACAATTGAATTTTGTCAATTTATTGTGAATCAAAAGTGGATAAAAAAAATGGGTTGAGCTGAATTGAATCACTGCTCCTGTCCTATTTTCAGTGTCACTCAGAGGTGAAAATCTACATGTCAAAAACTTTGAGTTACTCTAGTTTTCATCAAATATTCCTATTGAAGTTTTTCTGATGAACTCTGCAGAGGTGTGTAACACGAACTGTTCTCTTTCTCTTTTACACAGAACAAACAAGATAAAGATAGCTGGACAAATAAAAACACTGTTTTTAATGTCGAACATAAACTAAAAACCTGCCAATCTGGACTCCACAAGTCCTGGATGTACACAGAATTGTTTTCTTTCTGTGGTTAGACTCTTTCTAAACTTTGGTCTTAGGTGTAAAGGTGCTGTTTGTATGCAACTTAAATCAAGGCCGCATTCAATTGAGGATTTTTGCTGATGTACAGGAAAAAGCTGCCTTCTAAAGTGTGGTTCAGTACAAAGTATCTAATGAAACCTTTGGAAAAATTAAGGTTTAATGTGATAAATCAAGTAAAGTAGGAAGAAAAAGAGCCATAAAATCTGTTTAGATAGGAAAAAGCTGATCACTGCAGTCAGCAGTGGACAGATGTGGATGCTTTTCTTCAGCAGTTCGGGAGAAACTAGTTAAGATACGTGGAGCTAAATACAGAGAAATCATGGAGAAAAAGCTGCAAAAGACTTCAGGCTGAGGCAGAGGCTTAACTTCCAGGAA
Organism: Gambusia affinis; assembly: GCF_019740435.1. Classification (NCBI taxonomy): domain Eukaryota; kingdom Metazoa; phylum Chordata; class Actinopteri; order Cyprinodontiformes; family Poeciliidae; genus Gambusia; species Gambusia affinis. The sequence continues at coordinate 17,183,100 of NC_057878.1, forward strand.
AAACTTTACGTAAAACTACATTTAATTTCAACCGAAAAGTAAAATTCCAGAGTCAAATTCAATACAGGATATATGAATAGATTTGAAAATTTTTCTTTGAGGATACTCTTGATTCAAACCGTCTAAGTTTGAGCTAAATAGAACGAATAGAACGAATGGAACGAATGACACCATTTTCATATTTGAAATATTGTTAATGTACACTTTCCCTTCCACTTTGCAAATATGCACTACTTCATGTTGATCTATCTCAGAAGATTCTAATGCAACACGTTAAAATGTGTGGTTGTGACTTGACAAAATGTGAAATGTTGTATGTTCTTAAACTCTACCTAAGAACTCTACCTAAGAAATTTGGTGTGATAATGGCAACCTAAAAATAAAACCTTAATTATCCCAAATCTGGATATCAAGTAAGCGCAACAATGTTCAACATCCAGCTTATTTGCAGTATTAACGCATACTGTCAGTCACCTTTAGGGTCATGCGGTGGCCTCCCTCCTGTGTTGTGCCAAGGCAGGCGAATGGAAGTCCTCAGGGGCGTGTTGCGCTGTTCATCAAGATAGCTCAGATCCTCCAGCTTTGTGGAGCTGGTTGCTGCGAAGAGACACACAGGTCCAAAAACAGACAGTGAACAACACTAAATCAGGAGGACTGCTTTTATTTCAAAAACTGCTAAATGTGAGATGGGAAGAATCAGTGGTTGAAGATTTTGTTGCACACAGGCTCTATCTCCCAGCGGATGAGTGATGGTGATGCAAGCCAGTGCGCTTTGACATTTGATGATTCCTAGAGGCAGTACAAGTAAACTGCAGCTTCAAGGATAGCAGTATCTCATAGTTAAGACAGATGTGCTCTGGTTGTCTGATTTCTTCTGACAGCTATAGCAATAAGATGTCTGTCCCCCAAACAGCACTTTTGTGGTGTAGGGAGAGGACAGACTACCTTTGTTTCTCCTCAGAAAAAAGAATAAATCAATCCTATGCCAGTTGCGACCGCTTAAAGAAGCTTTTGTTACTACAGGTTTATTCAGACGTTCAAAATTCACTCATTAGCAACAATCTGCTGAGCATATATTTATTATCCATATGATATCAACTGAAGAAACGTAAATTATTAGCAAGTCAATAAATATTAGATTTTTATTTTTATTTTTTACCATCTTCAAAAAATGCACTTTGTAACTTGGATGTTAAACTCTCCAGATTTTATTTAATTTCAATCTGACTTTGTGCAGGGAGGAGTTGAGGTCTCACAGCAGGAGATGATTTTGTTCCCAAAAAGTCTCCAGTCTCCAGATGAGTCAGTGTGATTGCACAGCAATTTAGCAGAAGGTTTAAAGTATGAGCTATGCCCTGCTAATATAATAAAGATGTGTAACAGTGCAACAAGGTCTCTACTCCAATTGCAACTCATTTTTCAATCTCAACATCATCAAGCTGTATTCTGGTTTGGCCTTGCAGAAGAGCAGAATCAAAGCCTCAGTTATCTTCTTTATCTGCTTCAGATGGGAGAGACAGACACAAACACTCATCTTCCCCTCTTCACTTACTCTCTCCCACACCGAGTTGCAAACTCACTCTCCGGAATGTCTCACTAATTAAAACACGTCTGCTGCAACTGCGGCCGAAATGAAAGAAGGCCCCAGAGTTACTTTTATTACAGCAGACTGTTCCTGGACAACCACTCTGGACATAAACCAATTTTCAGCAAATTAAATAAAACAACAACAGCACAAAACCGATACAAAGAGAAAAATAGTCGGTGTAAATCACTACATGATGAAAACATGCACAAATTCGTTTACGATGCTACGACTACTCACACCCAGCAGCACCGGCAGGAAGCACAGCAGAAATTCTGGAAGACTCGTCCAAAGCATGGAAATACCTGGACAGCGGCGCTGACGGGAAACTTGGGTTAGTTTCTTTCTTTAGGTTAGAAACTTACCCTAACCCTCCACACCCTTGGCTAACGGTTTATAAGACACCCACATAGGATGAGCTCTCCAGGGGTTCAACAGCAATTCCTCACTTATTCCTCACATGCTGAGCCAGTGGCAGCAGACAATGGCTGTCTTCTTTCTGGTGCTCAGTCACTCACAACACCCACAACAGTAGGCACTTGCTAAACGAATGCAAAGAGTGTCACCCTCCCCGTCTCTTTGTACTTTTAACTCACGGGTTTAAGACATAATTTCTGTCCATGTGCCTTATGAATTTGAATTTACATACTACCTTTGATAAGGAAGCAGCAGAGGGTGAAAAATTGGAGAATTAAATGAAACAAAAAGGTCAGCTAAGAGATTTAGTCTATGGGCTCTGAATACTTTATAATTGGTTTTAAATATACTATTCTTAAACAGACCTTGACAATAACACTCCTGAGTCTGGAAGTTGTTACTAAGGAAAGACAAAATTATTTGTCAGGATCAATAAGGTGTTTAAAAGGAAGTCAAAGGCGATTTAAAAGAAGCTATTTTCTACAATGTGTCAGAGGCTCAGTCTGTCAGCAGAGAACAAGAATTTAGGCAGATAACAGGAAGGCTAAATGGAGAACAGAAAAAATGTTGGAAATGTGCGTCACCTTTTTGGAGTCCCATAGAAAGGTCTACATTTTGAATATAGAGCTGATGTTATACAATGCTAACGTAAAATAAAAATCAAGTAATATTTTGTTTTAAAGTATTTGTGAAACTATTTTATTTTTGCTTCTCTCTCATGCATGCCATTCATATATCAAGTTATTATAGAGTTCTTAAATAGTAATTGGAACCTGCTAAAACCAGGCAAACTTTACAAAAACTGGATACCTGAAATCGTCCAGATAATTCTGATCAGTACATTTCTAAACAGAACAACAACAAATTATAGTCGAAGTAACTGATATGAGAATGTTTTAACATTGGCACACCATTATCCCTGTCTGATATCATCTGTGCTGCACGTACATTCCCCATTTCTCCTTTTTATCAAGTCCCTTTCAGTTTTGTCTACAATGTCTTTAAAGCCAAGCCATTCCTTTAAGTGAAGATCACATTCAGCTGTGAACACCGTTCTTTTCCATACTGCCTGCCTTTCTTCCCATTCATACACGTGTGCTCATTTAAAAAAAAAAAATCCCATTTGATGTCTTGAAGTTTGAGTTTGCAATGACTTTGAAGTCGAAAAATTGTGTCAGGGTGATGAAAATGTGACTCGTTTCCCCCTCAAGCTGGTTTGCACTTTGAAATCTTCAGTTTCATGTTCCTCATGCCCGAACAGAGAAGGAGACAGAAACACCTTTGCTCTCAGATACTGCACCTCTCAGTTTCTCAACCCATTCACTTTCCTTGACACCACTCCAAAAATGTGACCAAGACGATCTCATTAAATTCTGGAAAAAAAAAAAAAAAAAAAACTTAGCTTTACTCTCTAATTCTGCGCATTCTCTCCAAGGGCCAATTCAAAATATTTGTTCACTTTAACACAGATGGAGATCTGAACACCCGCTGTGATAAAGCTGAAGGCAATAGCAGCTAATTATTACTGCCATAATTATCTCAGCCTAATCCTCTAAATATAAATTTTCTACAGCTCACCACAGTACAAAACAAAAGTTTGAACTAATCCACATATTTTAAATGAATTTTTATGAAAGTCCCAGCATCTGTGTCGAGGCCTTATGAGCAAGAAACTTTCTATAGTGATGAAAATATTATATTTCCAACCAGATGTTCTTGCCTAAATAGCATGTGTATTAAAAAAATGATGTACAGATTTGATCCCAAGTGTCGGAACAGGGTCCCAAACAAAGTAATCCAAGGATGGTGCAAGACGATTATTAGTATTTCATGAATATGTGTTGATAAAGATTGAAAGATGAATTATCAAATGTATATTGTATCTATACTCGGTGTACAAACAAAAAGGAATACAGTTTGTGTACTGATAGAGATAAATATAATATATAAATAAATGTCCTTTTTCCAGGTTTCATAACTTTTTAAGGTGCATGTAGACTGGTTAAACTAACCGGCCTAATTTTATCCGTTATTGTTGGTCTTTAGCAATCAGCTGGAATTGAGGGTACTCAAAATACATTTTGAATAATCTTGATTGGAGTAAACAAATACTGTAAAACAAAACAAAAAAAAACAACAAAATAAACGATGTAATTATTAAAAATATTCAAGAAAATCAAACTTCATACAAGAGTAGAGGCTTATGAAAAGATATTTTTTTATTTTTTTTATATAGAATTGAACAGTGGGATGTTGTCTGTCAAACTCTGAAGGAGAGACTTTATCCCACACTCTACTATTTTAAGACTGGGCATTTAACAAGTCCTGATCTTTCAGTCAGGTGCCGCTGAGAGGGGTTTGCAAACTCAAAAAAGATTGATCCCTCAAAGAGTTTTTCTTTTCCTCCTGCTGTGACACAGAGGCATCAAAACAGCTCTGAAAATGAACATTTTTGAAGATGCCTCTGTGACCTTTCCAAAATGTGCCAGAGGATATGAATGGCTTATCTGTTTTGGTTTGACTTGCGAACTAAACAGATTAGTGACTACATAAAGCTATGGCCGGATGTGAATTCCATGGCTCCCTGGAGACATCACAAACAGTCATAATATACCATCTTTAAACAAAAAAACAGAGCAAATAAAAACAGCAAAAATCATAAGAGCTCCCAGCATTCAACATGAAGTGACACTATGTCAACCTGCTGCACTGGAAGACACTGGTTCCAGCGTATATTTGATTCAGAAAGCTATTATTTTTTGTTTACGCCTCAGTGTTGCAGAAATTCAAGACACATTTGTAATTACAATCTGACCTCTGCAAACACTTCAGAATCACAAATTAGATTCTCAAAAAAATGAGCCAAAGGGACTTAATTATGTCTGAAAAACAGAAGGCATCTGAATTTTACCTATTCAGACTCTTAGCAGAGAGATAAACTTGTCAGAAAATCTGGCTTTTCATTCTCCACATAGTTATTTTAAAGAACACAAATGAACCTTGGCCCCATCATTTTTTAATGAGGTAAGCTCAGAGCAAGACTGTTGCCAAAGGAAGAGGCAACTTCAGAATACAAACAGTGAGTGCATGCAAAAGCCCAATGCACAACTTAAGAACCTGTAAGGTAACGAATCACTGCTAAATTAAATAAATGCACTGAAATGTCATTCATTTCCCACATAACAGGGTTATTTCATGCTTCAGATCTGAGCAACACAATCACAAGCAGCTGAACACATGACTTAAAAACTGTGGAACTCCTTTGGCTAAAACTAATATGGATTGTTGGTTTTGGTAAACAAATCTGCTTTCTAAAATATTTAACCGAGATGCTTCAGCAAAATGAAGCATCTCAAATTGTAAAATTTAGATCTTCTTAAGCAAACCACATGCTATATAGAGTCATTAAAAACTGATACATGTCAATGCAAAGAAACAAAATCACAGGCAAGTCAAGCAGCACATTTTACATTAACAAGCTGTCAGCACAAAGTCAAAGAAATTATTAAACATGGAGGTGGAGGATTGATGGTATGGGAATGCATTGCAGCCATGTTAGCTAAAATCTTCAGTCTTACTGTTCCTAAGATCAAAAGTATTTTTACTGCGATGCCATGTAAAAGGATGCTATAATTAAAAATTTCTCTATTTCTGTGAACATAGCACTACCTCTCCCAATTAAACCAGCAAAGGTTGAGGTAAAAGCACTATTTCCACTTGTCTAAGATCAAACACAATAACAAATTGTGTCATTAAAGAGGATGGTCAGATTTACGTCAGGTTTCTTAGGCTTAATACTACATTGTTTTTACCCCTGTATCATATTTTCCTTAATGGTATTCAGTCAAAGTTTAGACAGAGTACAAAGACAAATAAAAACGTTAATCACTGAAATTCTGAGTCAATGCATCAAAAACAGGAGCAGCTTTCATTAAAATGAGCTCATCACTATTTCTTCTCTAAATATGATTTTCTTCAGGAGAGGCAGCCATGCCTCACTGGGGCACCTACACAGCCCAGTCGCAGCCATAAATGAAGTCGTCTTACTGCGTCCTTGATGTCCTCTCCCATGGTTTTGTCACACAGCGTAAAATCTAAGGTGTGAATTGTCAAGGGCCCCAAAGGGCAATGCTGCATAACTATGACATCAACCCATAAAACAAGCACACGTATACTGCCAAATAATTCCTGGTCTGCTAACTTTATGAGCCACAGTGCATCTGGCCTATTAAGCTTTATGGTACAAAACATAATGGATAAGAAAGATGCAACCCAGTTAAAAAGGTTAAGGAAAACAATTAGTCAGTGGACACAAAGTGCTTTTTGTTGTTCCAGCTTTATAGGCATGCAACCTATTTTTATTTTTCCAGCTGAAAACATATCCGCTCCAGCAATTTCAGTTCAGTTGCCTGCTTCTAGAGTAGAAGGTGGCATATTTCAGTGGCAATTCAGTACACCAGATGATTTTGTTCTTTGTCCCCGTTTAACCTCACTTTGTATGCAATATACCTCTTGCCGAAGAAATGTTTCACCCTCTGTACACAACACATACTCCCATCTGTCAAACAAATGCTGACGTCATGACCTTAGTGTTTATGTTGTCATTTCAAGCATCTATAAACTTGACCCTGAGCTTGCAGACATTTTAGGTCTGGAAAAACAAAATCCAACTGTGCATATAGTCCCTTACTTTTTCACAATCTGTCATGTTTCAGCTACAAACTTTAATGTATTCTATTGCAAATGTATGTAACAGACCAAAATAAAGTACTGCATCGTTGTTTTATTAATAAAAATATGAGAAATGTGACATTTTGTAATTCTGAGCCTCTTCCGTCGATATTTTCACTGCGGATAGTGATGCAATTCTTTTCCGTTATGACTCCCCCAGGTTTGGACATCTACACACTGAAATGTTATGTGAAATGTTAGCTTACACTTGTTCAGATCAGGTAGTAATTTTCATGTTTTGCCAGTCTCAATTAGGTTTTGGTCTGGACTTTGACTGGACATGCTACACAGAAATCTAATATATGCAAACCTTGCCATTAAAACTCTGGCTGGAAGGTGAATCTTACCATAAGTCTTAAGACTTCAGCATCTGCTAAAAGGTTTTCTTCCAGGATTGCCCTGCATTCAACTTCATCCACTCTGTGCTCAAGCCTCCCTGTAGCATAATGCTGTCACCTTCATGTTTCTGCAATACATGGTGTTTTGTTCATCACACCAAAGCACGTTTTTCAACGTTTTTCCTCTTCATTATTTGTGGCAAACTGCAAAAGGGGACTTCTTTAAACAATGGCTTTCTTTTTGCCCCATAAAATGTAGAATTGTGGTGTTCACAACTAACAGCTGTTACATCAACATATTCTCCCATCTAATCTGGGCAGCCTCTTGGCTGCATCCCTGATGCTTTCCATGTCTGGCTTGTAAGAATTAGGCGAAAAGCCTTGCCTTGATAGGTATACAGTTGTGCTATAGTCTTTCATCCTTAAAATGATATTTTCAAAGATTAGGATTATAGCCTAACCCCGCTTCTCAACAACTTAATCCCTGAGCTGTCTGTTGTGCTCCTTGGTCTTTAGCGTGCTGCTTCTTCGCTAATGTTCTCTAAAAAACTTTGCGGAAACTGAGGAACTTCTGCATTTATGCTAAGATTAAAGTACAAATAGGTGAACTTCAAACATTTGTTCACACCTATCTTATTTTTAGGGGTTTAAGAGTAAGTTATTACAAAACAAATGGCACGTTTATTTTCAAACATTTATCTGTAAAATGTTTTAAAACCCGTTCATCATTTTCATGGTGGTTACAAGCGATACAAGCACCTTTCAAAACCGCTGAACTTGTACACAGAGCTATGAACTACATCTATTATATAGGAGAAACCAAACACTGACTGTGATCTAATAAAATCTTGGTCCAAAATAGAGTAGAAAGAACTAGCTCATGAAGACCAGTTTAACAACAGGGTCAAGGTCAAAAGCAGTAACAACCTAAACAGAAGCGAGGTGGAAGGGTGAGACCAGGGAGTAGAAAAGAAGGGGGAGACATGAGTGGAGAAAGGGGGTACCAGGGAATATCAACAACTGTGACAGCTGTGTGAATATCGTGAGCCAAACCACAACAGGGAGCTTTAAGGGAAAGGAATGCAGAACAGATCAACCAGACAGCAGGTTGAGCTTGGAGCTAACATAGCAGCCAGTGCCGAAGCGCAACACACAGCAGCTGCCTAATCCTAAACTTCTGCCCTGACGCCCAGCTGTGAAAAGCAAAACCTGTACTGATTTCTTTTATAGCACTTCCTGCTCCTGGCCATTTGTATCGCTCACCTGCTTGGACTAAAATGACATTTCACTTGCCAGCCCCCAGGCAGAGCTCTCTTTATCAGAGTCAAAAGAACCTGACTGACAAAGCTTTTCACCAAGAGAGCTACAGTAGCACAGTCACACAGATTGTTAATTTGCAACATTTTCCAAGAACAGAGAACGTCCTTACCAGCAACAGAGTTTGGCCTCGGCATTATGAGGGATGAGGATGTCTGCGGCGGATATGGATTAGGCCCGTCGCATGTGTGACCTAGTGGTAGTGGTGGCCCCTGTGCTCCTGCTGGTGTGTGGGGCGGCTGCTGCTGCTGGTCTGTCCTCGACGGGGTGTCAGCTGGTGTTGCCGTGGCACTACTGGACTCTTCTTCCACCACAGGAGAGCACGTGTCAGCCCGCACACTCTGCGCCAAGCCATGGCACCCGGTGCTCCTTAAGCTGCCATCTTTACTCCACTCGAGGCTGGAGCCACTGCGGTCGTCATTCTCAGAGGAACTAGTGATGGTGGCTAAATGGAGATAGAAAACAGAAATTGAGCCAATGAGGAGGGATACTAGGAGTAAAAGAAGCGAGATAAATTAGAGCAGTGCTCTTTGTGTGATATGAACATCTATCAGTCTTAATCTTCACAGAGACACTGAGCTGTAATGGAACTTTGAAAAAGTCGTTGTTGCTGCTCATTGCTCTTATCAACGCTGCTCAGAAACTCATTTTCAATCGACAGCGACAGTTTCTGTGCACTAATAAAAAGTAGGAGGCATGACAGCTTGGATTTGTTAAATTAGTTTAAGGATTCAGCTCAGAGGTCTTGTTTTAAATGAGACTATTCATTCAGTTTTATACGGTGAAAACAGTAATTAGATGTAGCACAAACAAAAAAAATCCACACCCAAACATTGAGCGAGAAAGAAGACACAGGTCTAAAAACATTCAAGTTTAGACTGGAGTTCTGTTTAGGTGAGAACAAATCCTCCAATCCTATAAGAAAACCATCAAACACAAACTTGTTCTCTGAGAGGAGAGAGACACACAGAAGGTAAAAAAAAAAAAAAAAAAACACAGACATGGACTGACAAATCAGTTGGCGGCTAGAACTGCATGATTTTTTGATTGATCATGATGGGTGATTGGCCATTCAGAAGGTGAAAAAAAAATCAGATCTGCTTTGTTTAGAGAATGTATAATACATTAACACTGTTAGTTCACAGTGACAGCAATCTTTGGTTTAAGTGGTGCTACTGAGGAAAGAATTCTCATTGTGGTTTTTTTCTGAGTTTTTCACAAATTAAAAGAAGGGCTGTAGTGTGGCACAGTTGGGAACAGTCTTGTCTTGCTGAAAGAAGGTCTTGGGTTGAATTCTGTTGTCCATTTACATAGTTTGCATGACTGCTCTGTGCATGCGTGTGTTTCTCTAAATTTGCCCCAAGTATGAGTATGCATGTGCATGGTGGTTTGTCTTGCATGTCCGTGTTGTTGTGACTGACTGGCACTACTGCACTACTTCTCACCCAATGATGGCTGGCACATCTGTAAACAGTTATTGAAAGGGAAACTGTGATTTCTCCACAATAAAGCAAGACTTTTACCAGTTGATAAAACTAATACAAGTCTTGCTTTTATTATCTGCAAAGTCTTGTAGAAAGGCTGAACATCTTACAGAGAAATATTTGTTTTATCCCTTTAAGCTTTTAAACCTCTGTTGTGGAACCGCTAGCTTCAGAAACATTGACCATCTTTTGGAAGCCTTACAGTTACTAAATGTTTAATTAATGTTAACCACATTTTTTCTACAACGTGTTCTTACATTACACGTGTTAAAGGAGCAGAGTTAAGCATTTTCCAGGCACATAGTGCCATTTCCACAGTCTGTGGAATGGGATCGCCCAGCTACATGGATGAGACCGACTGCCTGTCAAAATTTCATAATGCTATAGCTCTGTGTCATTATTGGTAAAGGAAGCACATTTGCCAATCAAAGTCATTCATATGTACAATAACATCTCACCCTGCTCTGGATTACTTGGCATCTTAAACTAAAAAATGGTTAGTTATTCACATCTAAACAGACTTTTCTTTTATGTCATTTAAAAATATTTTTTCAGTAATAACTTCAGGTTCCCATGTCCCTTCTTAGCCAGTCTATGCTGCTAAAAAAGGAACTCAATTCAGTACAAAGTCAAATTATTGTGCTTTTCAAACCAGTCAGAGTGAAACTTCAAAGAACAGGGAACATTAATCACCGACAGGAATCTGACGTGCAGCACAGCTTTGTTCTTCTTTTCGTTAGAACCACTTTATCAAGGTAGGGGAGAGAGATGTCTCAGCCCAGTGGTTCTGATCATTTCCCAACCCCCTCTATTTGCACACAAATTAGTAAAACACAGAATTTTAATTCAGCTTGATGCCTATGAAGGAACAGTCATTACTTGTTGCTCTTCTAACACATTAGGTGTTGCTATTGCAGCTAAGATGAGAAAGAACTGTTTAATCTCGTCCTTAATGTGCATGTATTTCACAGCTCCTTAAAGTATAAATTATCTCTAATATTTCTGTATTTCGGTACATTGTCATGAAACTAGGGGCAGCTGTTCACCTAAAAGCTGCAGTCTTTTCCTCTGTCTGCACAGAAAAGTGTGGGTCATAGACATTGTTAGAAACAAAAAATGTGGGCTGAAGCCAGGGATGGCATTTGTATTTTAACTGCTGAAGATTTAATAAGGGCAGAATTAAAAACATCTATTTATTCATTTTGCCCCCAAATTACAACCATAACTCAATTTGTCCCTGCCACCAACGATGACAGTCTATGCTGTCTGGGTTTCAAAAATGACACATTTAAACAAGTGGAGAACAAATGAATAGACTCCACAAAATAAAGCCAAACACAAACCTCACATGGGACATAAAGAAAGTGTTGTTGTTAAAAGCTCAAAGACAAACGATCAGATAAGATGTAAGGCCAATCAAGGTGTGTTCATAGACATTGAAGCATCACTTCACCAAGATTTGAAATAATTTAGTGTAAAGGCATCACACTTGGGCTTGTTTAGTTCTGCTTTTTTACTTGATGAATAGTTTGATTTATCTGAATTAATACTTAATTCACTGAAGACGAACCATTCAAGAATTATACAAAATTAACTCAGATTCATTCAAACTACTAAAACATCAGGTTATTCCCTCAGTTTTACATTTCTGTAATTAATACGTTTTACAGATTACATTATGTGAGGACTTCCAATTAAATGCTTTCTGAAAATTGAGGATCCTCTGGTTAAGTTTCACAGTTTTAAACCATCATCATTTTGAAAATTGCAGCAAATGTTTAATCATGATTTGCATCGGCACCCCTGGCAGGAAGATACTATATCATGGCCTTCATAAATTATTCAGTGCTGAGCAATAATATTACTTTAGGGGAGGCAGAATGACGGACTCATGGCAATCAGTTATAGAAACCCTGCAGAACTGGAAATCCAAATGTTGTGTTATGAATGGCTTTGGCACATATTGGTTTCTGCTCCAAACATATCAAGTCAGTCAGTCTCAAAGTGCCATGGTGCAATTGTTAGCATTAGAATACATTTTGCTTCACCTGTGTGAACTGTAGAATACTTAAAAAAAGACAGACTGCAATTTAAGAAAACTTTATGGTACATAGCCAAAGGTCCAATTACAATTTGTTACTCAATCATCCTTAAATAAATGTGACCCCCATTTTCAGAATAAGACCCTAACATCTGCGTGGCCATGTGAGACATTGTAGGAGGAAACGGTAGACATATTAATGCATCAACAGACTATGCCATCTTCCTGCCAGCTTGCATGAATCCCTCGATGTCTTATAGGACTATTACAAGAGATCCACCACAACGTCAAACTGCTACACCTGTCAGGATGACACTCCCTCCTGCTGAAGCAGTTTCCTACAAACCAACTGACTGACACTCAGGATGAATAACATGTCACACAAATGCTGCTCAGTCTTAACAAGCTTGGCAGAGCGACAAATGACTGACAAAGCACAGGTACGTTTTCTTTGTTCTGAAGCAAAAACGACACACAAGGTAACAATTTTAACATAAAGGATCTTTATGTGAAACTCTTTACTTTCTGAGACTTTAGAGAGAGGTGACAAAAAGTTAAAGAGTGTTTACAAGCCATTACATGCTTTGGCTTTTTCAAGGTTTCTGGTCAGCCCCAGAAAAAAAAAAAGATGAAGCTTGTGAAAAAGTGTCAGTATTCACAGTGAAGACAGTCTACAATTGACTTGGATTGGAAGACCACTCAGACAGGACAGGATGAAGCTATTATTCCAAAATTAAAATAAAAAAGCCAGATTACCTATGAACTTAAGGAAAAATGAAATTCACAAGTTCTGTTGTCTGTTGGAATAAAACGACAAAGATTTCCCATAATTATCACTGCTACTTCTGGAGGAGAAAGAGGGAAGGTTAAAAGTCTAAATACGCCATCTAAATCATGAACAATTGGGAGGTAGTATCAAGATGTGGGATCATTTTGCTGTAGGATGGACCATTTCCATTGACAAAATGGATTGCACCACATGAGAATATCATGTGGAAATTGAAGCAAGATCTCAACACATCAGCAGGGGAATTGTTTCTTGGAATTTCCAAATGGACAATGACCAAACATGCTGCCAATGGGTTGCCATGAGGCTTGAAGACAATAGATTCAATGTTTAAGCATTACCATCACAAAAATCTTATCTTGGTTCTTTAAAAAATCTGTAGACAACGTTGACAAGGTGTGTGCCAAGAAGAAGGTCTACAAACTTGATTTAGTTATACCAGCTCTGTCAGGAGGAATGGAACAAAATTAAACTAGACTATTCTGGGAAGATTGTGAAAAGATACCTGAAAGATTAGATCCAAGATAAAAATCTAATTCCACCAAATGCTGAACAAATGAATGAAAGCTGCTGAATTTAAAGGATACTTTTAATCTCTTAAAAAGTCTTCTGCTCATTATTCTGGTGTTTAACAAAGACGACTAACATTGGTAATCCGAAGTGAAAAGATTTAGTTGCACTCAGTAATTTTAAAAATCCCAACCAAAACATCCCTGCTAAGAGAGCTTTTTCTATTCTCACTATTTTCCCTTGAACTCTAAAAGCTTGCTGTCAAAGGATAGAGAGGTGCTTTATCGTACCTATGATCCCACTGTCCTTGCTCTCAAGAGTGGAGCTGGGGCTGGTGATGGTCCCACAGGGGCTGGAACGACTGAGTGGGGGACGACTTGTCGTGCTGTTGAGAGTGGAGCATGGGCTGTCGGTGCTGGGAGATGCCGTGCTGCTGGTCAGGGTGGAGCAGGGGCTAATTCCCTGGCTGGTCAGAGAGCACTGAGGAGAGAGGGAGAACAGAAGAAAGGGCTTGGATAAACAAGAAGGTGTTCTGAGATTAAACAAATCAATGAAAGTTCAGGTAAGCTTATCACCAGGACAAGAGATCACATATTTTGTAAAACAAGCAATATTTTTGAGTTTGCATTTGCGGCATTTAATAAAGAAAGCAAAGAGAAAAGGGCAGATTTGATCTAACTTCACAATCTGTTTGACCTGAATCATGTGAAACCAATAGATGACATTCCTTAGCAAATAGGCATGGGTTTCACATGTGAGCATGACACACAAGCCGAAGGGTGTAAGCTCTGTAAATGGTACAAGCTCAGTCAAAATACACTAATATCCATGTGCTAGAAAAGTCCAAATAAACCCAAAGAAAAATGCACAGAATAAAAGACTCTGTCGTGACACAATAGGCAGCTTTCTAAAGTCATCAAGGTTGCCTGACAACCATACAACAGGCTGAATCTCTGTTTGTAACAAAAAAGAAAAGAGTACACATTCAAATTAATCCTTGTTTGCTGCATTTTGTCATTTTCCTTCAAATCAATGAAAAGTAAATGAAGATCATCATTGATTGTTTGTAAGAAAAGCCAAATCACTGCAGATAACAGAAAGAATGACTAATTATCACTTTGCAACTTTTCTATCCACTATTGCTAACATGAACTTCAAGAATTTTTTTTTCTTCTTCGTTTGTGGAGAACTTTACAGACAACAGTACACATCGCGAGGTATAATGGGTGGCATTGTTTCCATATGGACAACAATGCCTTATGCAAAGGTATCTGTAAATAAACCTTTGCACATACCATATAACAATCCCAAACAATGCATTTACCTAGGATTTAATGTGATAGCACAATATAAAGCAGTACAAAATTGGGACATGCAAGCTAACTGATTTGCGGTTTTCATACATTTCTGCAAATAAAAATCTGAAAAGTGTGGCACATTGCAATTATGAGTTTCTGTTCTGCTTGGAGTCTCAAGTCTTTGAAAGCCTCTAGCTGTTTACTTCTAGGTTTTTCCTGCCTTTAACTCCATCCATCCTCCCATCAATTCTTTCCAGTTTCCATGTCCCTGTTAGAGAAAAGTATCCCCCACATTATGACGCTGCCACCACTACTATTTCATAGTGAGGTTAGTGTGTTTAGGATAATATATAGTGATTTGCATGTAGGCCAAAAAGTTTACTATTGCTCTGATCTAATCAGAGCATCTTCTTCGGCATGTTTACTGCATCTCCTAAATGACTGGTGACGAACTGCTCACCAGACTTCTTATGGCTTTCTTCTTCCCGTTTTTCTCGATCAAAGCCAGATTTGTGGCGTCCACAACTAATTGTTGTGCCGTTGACAGATTCTTCCACCTGAGCTGTGGATCACTTCAACTTCTCGAAAGTTACAATGAGTCTCTTGGTTGCTTCCCTGGTCAATAGTCTCCTTTAGGGTTTGTTTGTTTTTTAAATGATGGACTCAACAATGCTCTGTGAGATTTTTAAAGCTCAGAATGTCATGTTATAACCTAAGCCTAAGTGTTAAATCTCACCATAACTTCATCGTTGACTGGTTTGTTATGTTCCTTGGTCTTCATAATGCATTTCAAGATATTTTGCTGCCTGAAGGACTTTCATTGATTTTTTTTCTCTTAAAATGACTTTAATTGTAAAGTTGTAAACTTTTAAAATGGTCACTTTAAACCTTAAACCATGTTTAATCATTAAAATTGTGAGCTCCCATTTATTCTGCTTGATACATCAGTGCATGACTTTAAAATCATTTACTCTTAAAAGGAGAAAGAAGAAAGAATGGACTAAGAGAATTTTCTTTGTGTTTCAAAATCTATGGTTGAAACAGTAGATATAGAATAGTCAGACTAATAAATAGCTGTGACAGCATGATTAACAACTTGTAGAGCCGTAACGTTAACTACATGGCATTCTTTCTTTTTATATCCCTCCTGTCTGTAAACAAACAACCCAGTCGGAGACCAAACTGAGATTTTATAATTAGCTCTGAGGCAATACTAAAACACGCTGAGTTAAAGACGTGCTGTAAAACAGCGTCATGGAGGAAAAGAGAACTGCTTGCAGATGACAGCAACATGGTCTGGGAGACCCATGCACAACAAGCACCTCAAAGTCTAAACCATTAACCCTCTCATACTGGCCATCCCCTCCTATGACACCTCCTGTAATGACTGTGATTTATGAAACACTTTCTAAGCCTCTATCACGTTCCTAGAATCGCCAGCTCAGCGTCAAAACATGTCCCAGACATGAGATGGATGAGGAAAGCGCAGCATGCTGGGCTTTGCTCCACACAAAGTCCCAGCTTAATTAACGGAGCCAAACAAACTGAGGCTCAGACCTAACATAACTATTTCTGGACCCGGGCTCAGATGCTCTTGTTACATTCTCCAGAGCCGCCCCTGAAATAGCACTTAAGTTACGGCACGACACTAAAGAGCTCGCAAAGAAATAAAGGCACATGCAACCAATTTAACATCTCCACTTACTTTCCCTTGTACAAATTTAACACTTCAAGTTAAGTAGTCTCATAGTTACCATTGTTTGTTGTGGGGGAAAAAAATTATCCAACACGTACAGCTTCCAAACTTGTTCATAATTCACTGAGGAAAAATAAGTCAAGTAGCAAAATAGTAATCCATTTTACTATTGGAGTGTGACAACTATCGTCTCCTCTGATTAGCTTCTCTATCTGTGAATCTTAGTGCTGCAGCAGTGGCAGCAGCTGCTGCTGGGTGAGGGAAAGGAGGGAGAGAGGTGGAAGGGAGGGAGGGAAGAAAAAAAATTAAATACCTTCTTTTCATTCTTGTCGTCCATAGGTATGCGTGCTGTGCCCGGGATCCCTTCTCCCAGTAAAAAGCCCAGCCTTGTCATCAGTTCCTGAGTGGCAGGAGAGGAGGAGCTTGGCTGTTGCTCCGCTTGCAGCTCTGGAGATGAGAGAAGGGGTAAAAAACAGAGGGAGAGAAGTGCAGTTAGCCGGGAAGATACTCTCTCTCTCTCTCTCTCTCTCACACACACTCTTTCTTCTGGTTGGGCCACACAGGGCCACGCTGCCTGCCCTGCCCTCCTCAGCTCTGCTTTGAAATGCGTTGCTGCACTCCTCCAGCAGCTGCTGATGTGCTGCAGACCCGTAGAGGGCGAGAGGAGAAGACGAGTAAGGGAGAGAGTGAGGAGGGAGCTGTGGCTTGAGTGTGTGTGAATGCATGTGAATGTCTGGCATTGTTAAGAAAGCAGAGGCTCTATGCATGTCTAGCAACATGCTTTGAGTGCCAATTCCAGGGCTTTCTGCTTGTTTACAGCTCTCACTCATAAAGCTGCGGAATATAAATGAGATGGACCAAGGCTTTCTGAGGCAAAGCTTTAACTAACTTTGTTCAAGCATGTGTTTTTTTTTTATATAAACCTTTGGACAATTATTAAAGACTGGAATAACAGCAACACAGCACAGACAAATATTGCAAATTATATAGGCTATTCCTAAGTAGTTTTTAGCAAATAGTACATATATAAATCTTCAAATTCAGATTTAAAGATATTTAAATATTCATTAAAAACAACCATGATACACAAAAACGTTGTATGAACACCAATGTGCCATGTTTTCAAACAGTAACTCAAAAACCTAAATGTCAAATATAAATAATATCCAGATATTTATTAAGTTAACTTTTCTCTGCTGGTTTGCTGGAATGCTGGTTTCAAGCATATTAACAGGAAGTTGGGTGGAAGGAAAATTGTGGTAGAAAAAGGTAGCTACACAGCACAAGCAACAAGGATGACCGAAACTCAACTCAATGACAAACTCCACTGATGGCATAATTCATGTGAAAAGAAGTCCAAACAAAAACTGAGCGTAAATATTACATAAACAAAATGCTCATATGGACAATGATATTGTGTTAAATGTCCTTTTTTTATTGACCTTGTGGAATATTCAAGTTGTCATAGAAACTGGATTTGAAAGATATTCACCAAAAAGAAAAAGAGACACTTGAAATAAATTAAGATTTTAAACTCTTTTTGTGACTAAGTTCCATTACTTTGTACCCCATTTTTCCCTCCACTCAAGTTTTCATTAAAATGCCTGGAATAAACTTCTTTAGAAATAACCTTATGGGTCTTGCCCTCATAGTTGAGGGTTTCAAAGACTGTGCACTAGACAACTGTCAAATCAATGAATGCCCCATGACTGTGTGGATCATAACATGGTCATGACATAATATTTCTGTATTAAAACTTTTTTTAATTGGCATAATGAAATCTCCATTTTATGAAAAATTGGATTTGATGTTTTCATTAGTTGGACATCACAACCATTAAAATTAAACAAAACAAATACTTGCAATGTATCA
This sequence comes from Gambusia affinis, assembly GCF_019740435.1. NCBI lineage: Eukaryota > Metazoa > Chordata > Actinopteri > Cyprinodontiformes > Poeciliidae > Gambusia > Gambusia affinis. Next base: position 17,201,176 of record NC_057878.1, read on the forward strand.
AACAGGATTTTAAATCTTGTAGGAGAGATCTTGTGCAATGAAACTGTTTGTAACTGGTTGATCTAACTGCAAGTACAGCTGTTCTTCCAAAGAACTTTTATGCATCACTGAGGTTGAAATTACAGCAATTCTTTGGAGCATATTTTAAAATCACATATTTTCTGAAGCACAGTCTGAACACAAATGTTTTGTCCATAGAAACCACACACTTGGAAAATATTACAAGCAGATTTCATACTTCAAATTTTTTTCAAGACTATGTAGAAGCTGTGAATAAAATGGTAGGAAAAATAGTTTTCATACATCATACATATAGCATGCAAATGAAGTCCAAGTGTTAGCTCAGAGCAGGCGGACCGTTGCATGGGTGAAAGATTTTGAGAGAGTGAAGCACAACCGCTTATTATGCAGCTCTCTCTGTCAGTACCTTTGTTTCATCTTTTGCATTTTCTCCTTTGCCCTCAGTCTTCCATGGTTATTAATAATGTTGACAGTAAATCTGATTAAATACGAACAAGTTCAATGGCAGAGTGTTTTTGCCAGGTCCAAACATAATCACAATAAAGGCAGGACATTACATTTTTGGTATGCAAGTGGCAGTAATAATAACATCCTCTCTTTTTAAGAACATAAATAATAACTGTTGTTAAACTAAAAAGAAAAACTGACTGGTGGATTTTGTAATGACTGCAATGTAGAAGCAAGATTAGTGCTTCCTGTCTAAAGTAATCATGTGACCAGCTGTTTGTTATTTTAATAACACCGAAGTAAGCTGGAACCATTTGTTGAAAATGCTAAGATACAAATTTCATTATTAACCAAAAAGCATGAGCGCAGCCAAAGACACTTGCAGGGAACAGCCATACTGAGTGAATCAGAACCAAACCAAGTACTGGAGAAGACCCAAACTGTGAGAATACACATTTGACAATGGAAGTTATTCCCATTTGTAGCATTATGCCATAAGCTATTGTTCTTGGTTTAGAATTGCAAACCAAGAACAATTTTATATAAACTGGCAAAGTTATTGTGGGGAAAATGTATTTAGCTTAGTTTGGTGTAGGATAATATATAACACTACTTAGGCTTTGTGCTTGGGAACTTATTTTGAACATAGATGTAAAGTACAGAGTGTGTGATTCACCCTTCAGTCTGTTTATATATATATATCAAGATGGACATTCTGTGGGAAAGTTAAGTGGCTATATCTAGGGAACATTTATTTTATAAATGTTTATGTGACATAATTTGTTTCTCCGTTACTGTAAAAGCCAAATGCATTAAAGTCATCAACAATATAAGTGTCAGTTAAGTTTAACATCTGGCTCAAATAAGAACAAATTAAAGTATTCATATTGTCTCACCTTTGCTTTCAAACCAGGACATTTATAAATGTCCAGCTCAAACAAACCTCAGTTGGGGTCATTTTTAAGAACTTTTTTCCCCATTTTCTTTCAGCATGTTTATGAACCAAATTGATTATCATTTAACTTCTTCTCCCTTGCCCGTAGGATGATAGCATGTGAAGTCTTACTGACCAATTTCACTGCAGCATAACATTTACCAATACATGTCAGTTTATGCACCACCACAGTCTCAGAACTAAAACTTGTTCATTATAGTGTGATTGTAGTGCCATTATTAATAAAGATTTTCTAATAAATGATTTTTATAATTTTGGTGTTGCATGGTTAAGATAAGCACATTTATTGCAGGCTAAACCAGATGTTGAAACAAAGAAGTCTCCTAGTTATAAACAGGAGTCTTGTTATAGGTATGTCAATGTCATACAGTCCACATCTGCTTTAGAACAAAATGCAACATTTCTGAATGATGCACCAAATAGATAAGACATATACAGGTCTGCATTTCCTTCCCTTATATTTATTTACCTTTCATGTCTTTGTCAAGACAGCCATTTTGATATATCAAATGAACAAATGAAAAACAAATCACCTAGAAAAATACAGACAAACTAGAGCTCTTTGTGGTTTGAAAAATCTTGCAGAGTTCTCATCTGCCAGAAACAAAACAAACCACAACAAGAAAGTTGGGGGTCCAAATTATCACAACCCAATTAGAAACATTGTTGAGGAGCAAAAACGGTAGCCGCTGTTTGTATTAGAGTTATTAAATGCACCATGCTGAGAGAAAATAAGACACTGAGAAGCATACAGTCCATAGAAAACCCATTATCTTGCACTTACTTGAAAGTTGCAAATACATCAAGGAAGATTTAAAGAAAACAACCCCAGTGTGTAGCAATGTTTTGGGGTTTTTATGGGTACATTCCTTAATGACAATATAACATACATTTTCTTCAGGGAAGCACTCACAATATTTTTGCTTTTCTAACTTCACATATTTTAGCAGTTTTTAGCAATTATGTGAGGTGTAATTACAATTATTTGTTCATACTGATATCACATAATTTAAAACAGAAGATTGCACAACAAACTCCTACCATCGTTGCCCCATAAAAGCGTCATAACGTGATGTATATATTATTAAAAGAAAAATTAAAAAAAACATTTTCAGTTAATTGATTTACAAATTGTCAATAATGTGCAAGAGAAGCCAGCCAACACTTTGGACACATGATTTATTGATCGTAATGATCATCCTGGGAGAAGACTACAAGCTGACGGTGAAGGATGGGTTTGTAGCTAAATATATTTAATGATACAGATATAAATCCTTGGGAAGTATTTAGATGGATACCGCACTGTCTTTAAGGCATCATCATAGTCAATATTTCAAGAGAATAACGTGATGTTTTTTGCTGGATAAACTACAGTTTCAATACATCCTAATCAGTACCTTTATTAAGGGGAGATGTCTCAACAAATAAAAGAAGTGCTTCACCCTCATCCTGAGGCACTTCTACATTTGTTGAAAGTGATGTACAACAATGTTGAACAACTTGTGAAGTCCTTGTATTTGCATATCTCAGTCTAACTTAGGAGGACCTTGATCTCATGTCATGAAGCTCGTCTTTCCACATGTGAGCATCATTTTGAAGTCATGTTTCAGAGAGAAAAGTTCACTAGTCTCTCCACACAAGAATCCTAAATTCACTAAAAACTCTTAAAAGTGGGAGGGAATCCCAAAAACAAGAAGAGTTTACACTGGAACACAGGCAGAGAGCAAATCTACACAACATCATTGAAGGAAGCTTTCCAGCCAAATAACATCATAAATACACTAAGCTATTGACTAAAAAAGTGTGACGTAGTTAAGCATATAATTTGTCTTTCAGCAAATCATCAAAATTTGCAATGTCTAATTCTACAGTGAGTAGATAAAATAAGTACTTTGGGTCCCTACAAAGTGGTGAGTAGTCTTAAAAAGGCCAGACTCAGAAACTGTTTAACCAAGAGAACAAGGAAGCTATTAGTAAAGGCAGACTGTGCAAATTTGGAAAATGCACAAATGAGCTTTAGATTACTCCACCAACATATGGTAGTAAAATATACAAGGAAAAGGGTGACAATAGATTTGGCAAGTGTCTAATTTTGACAGACTGTTTCTAGTTCCACGCAAATAAAATAAGATCCAAACCTAATTGGATAGAATTAAAAATGATTTGAAGAATTACAAGCAAGGCTCTCATTAACTTCACTCATCGTGATTGGCCTACTTTTTTAATTGGTACCCTCTGAATGGACTTCACCCGATACAATGACTAAATATGTGAATGAAGAGGAACATTCACAAGCCACTAGACATTTTATGATTCATTTTAAGAGTTTATAACAGAAATTACACGATTAACGATTCTCCAGCGGACAATAAAACTGGGGCACAAGGCCAACTGTGGCTTTGTCAAAGGACAAACGTAACACCTCTTTTCCAAATGTGAGGTAGATATTATGTAAGATAGTAGCCTAAAGAGAAATGGTAGCCTGTTGGAGGGAAAAAAAAGTATCTGAATTGTTCTCTCAAAGGAACAATGCCCTGGAGCTATGGAAAACCAGGGATGTAGCTGGAACCAATTTGGTATTCCAGTAACAGCACTGCACAGAGAAGGGATAACAAAACAACATCGTTATCTGCTGCCGGAGGAAGTTTATGAGCAGGTGTGAAATAGCAGCCATGTACTTCCGTGATACAAGAATGAAGGAGGAAAAGGAAGGGATGAGGCAGGAGAGGAGAATGGACAGAGAGGAGGAAGAAGGCAAAGAGGAGGAGGGACACCTTGAACAGACTGGCTCCACAGAGCTGTCTTAACTCACTCCTGCCAGGAAAACAATCCAGACGGTCCTCATTAGAAACCGGAGTTTCATTACCCCGACTGCAGAGGCTGTTTAATGAACCCTCAACGAGAGAACGCATCCTGCTTCCCCCCTTGCAGTTCAAGCCTACAAGGTGACATGCCCCTTAAGCAAACCGAGCTGTCGGGGTGAACATTCCAGTGGTAAAACCATAAATGTCCTTTAATGCACAGACAGATGGGAGAGTCAAATGAGAATTTGGTGGAAATTAGGATGATATTACTGACAATACAGAGTCTGCAAATAAAATAATGCTTGGGGCAAGGGATAGGATGCAAGTAATCATCTCTGCCTTTATGTCTCAGCTTGACAGTATAGCCTGGCTGCAGTAAATATTGTAATTGGAGCCACATGGTATTTGGTTAATTATTAGGGCAACAGTTACACATTTTTCTGCACAAATTTAGACCAGGACAGAGTGGCTGTATTTTAAGGACATAACCAACCATAGTAATGAAGCTTTAGGATTAAATGCAACATTTAATAAAAATCAAGCTGAAATGACAAAGTTGATATATTTTACTTGGATTGATGTAATGGAGAAACATGAATTGGTGCAATGTGTTGAAGAAGAAGGAAAATGACACATATCTTCACCAATTCTTATTAAACAAAAATTATAGGTGTAATGAAAATTTGCATTCAGTCTTTTTTAATCTGGTACCTCTAAAAAATTCAACCAATTGCTTTAAGAAGTAAGCTAATTTCTAAAAGTACACCTCTGCATAATTAAAAAATTTTCATTTGTAATCCCAAATCCCAATTAAAATCCATTTAACTTTAGGGTCCTAATGTGAATAAGATCCAGCTGCATAAATATTTTTTGTAAAACATTGTACATGAAAATAAGTCCAGCCTAAATGAGTAATCTGATTTATCAATACACGTTTTTGAGCTTTGAACATTCTCTCTATTAATTAGTGAAATAGGATGCTTTTGAATATGATATCTGCAATGCTCCAAAAGCTACTAATTATCAAGCAACACGCATCCTGCAGGAGATTATTACCACCTTAAAAGACAAAAACAGCAGCAGTAGTAGCTACTAGACAAACCTGTTTATGAAGACAGGTGTCAAATGTTTGGCTCCAGGTTAAATTTGGAAAGAATACAATTGTGTAACAGGACAGAACCTGTGGCTCATGGATGACTGACAGAGACAGGGCTATAAGGCAGCTGAAACAATTTTGTGTGCCAGAATGCGGGGCGCCTCTGGCAGCCAAATACACTCATACAGAAACAAAGATAAAAAGGTTTGTCAACATAAAAATATATTCTGCATTCATACTCTGACAGAGGAAGCTTATTCTATCCACACTGACAGTGCCATGTAGAAAGACTCAACTCGGGTCAAAATTATGTTTCCTTTCTTAACCAACAGCCCATCCTGCTTGTCCACAATACAGAGCATGACTAAGCTGAAAGTCTAAACCAAGAGGAACAAATTAGATCCATCTGTAAAAATCTACCAACATCTGAATTGTTTTATAGCCAAATGAAACAAAGGGAAACAAATCAAGTTGTACTGAAAGACTGAAGTTTATTGAAGTGTAAAAATCTTTTCAGTCCTTGATTTAACAAAGCATGTAAGCAACACACTAGTTGCATTCAAACACGACAGATGTGGACCATGCGTTATTTGACATTCAAGAGAGGCATCACTCCGCACCCCCACCAGCAAACCCTCCATAAATCTGCTCCCTAAATGTCACATTTTCCATGCTGGAAGACTTTCCAACTCAAATTTGGTTGGCTCTCTGTCAACACCCTCTGATGACGTCAAAGCAGCAATCAGTTCAAGTGTTGCAACATTAAATGACAAATCTAGCATAATTCTGCATTTCAAGAAGACAGCATAAACACAATTGGTAATTTATGCTTTACTGTAAAAAATAAAACAACTAATATGGCTAACAGGACACTGTCTCCTACAACTTTTCTCCTGCAACTTGGGAAAATAAAATATGTAGGCAAAATGCTACCTGAGATACTACTGCAAAACAGCCAATCAAAGAGCTCCATTTATTTTCTTTGGCGTTGACTGGCTGTACCAAGAGTGGGAATAAGGGAGACTGTAGGCATTAGGTTCTGTGGTAGAGCCCAGACAGCTTCTGTTGTGCTCATTAATGCATATGAAGGTATATTTGGTTTTGAACTATTAAAATAGGAAGTTATAAAAAAATCTGAAGTATTCACAGACTTTAGATACTCACAGGCAGCTGCAATGCCTAATGCACACAAACACTGAAGGTCCCACTGTACTGGGGGTGAACCGAATGCAGTTTTCTGGCCAATTGCTGATTACCAATCTTTAAAAAGCCTGACCTCCCAATACCAATTTTGACCGATACAGATTTGTTTTTGTCAGTAATGTTGTTAAATATAGTAAGAAAGTCACTGAGTTGGCAACTGTGGGGTTGCTATTATTCTAGTATTCATAAATAAGGTTTACATAGCTTTTAAATTGTAGATCAATACTGAAAAAGCATATAAATTGCATTACTACAACTATGGAAACACCTAGTTAAATTTAAAAAAATGACAACCATACCAAGGTAGATTGTACAGCTGCATGCCATCAAAGTACATTGAATACCACATATATGGTGATAAATATGAACAATTTAACCTCCTCTGTGTGCTTAAAAGTTTACCTTGACCTCAAAGGGAAAGAAAACCTTAGGGCACAGACAGTAAAGGGAAACTTTAGGAACAATAGCACTGGACAGACTGTCTGACCCCACCTATAAACTGTGGTACCCTTCTGTAAACTATGGTTCAGTGCATCCTAAAGTCTCCATGTCTTTTTAAGGAGCAGGAAAAGGAAACGGATGGCATCTCAACGTGTGGTTCCAACCATGGAGGAGGTGGGAACATTATTTTTAACAATGACCCAGTAGAGCTCACCCAGAATATGCAAGATGCAGATTAAAAAGACGTTGCCAAATTAGGACTGCAGAGTAAAAGTAAGGCAGTCAAACAGTGCCAAGCAGACCAGGGAACTCCTTTAAAATTTTCAAAAGAAACATTTCAGTTGATGACTTCAGGCTGAAGTTTGAAGGAACGTCTAAAACATGAAATGGAAAAGGAAAATGTAGCTGCTATCCTGTTTCGCTGAATGAGTTATGTAATACCCATTAGTTTATCTTTTGGACAAGTATTGGCCTGAGAGACAGAAACCAAACATCTTGTGAAAATAAATTCAACTCCAAGAGAATGTGTTTTAAATCTATATCTTCAGTGTGTGAATTTATCCCCCCAAAAAATATGTTGATATTAGGCCTGTCACGATAACAAATTTTGCTAAGCGATTAATTGTTTCAAAAATTATTGTGATAAACAATAATATTGTTTGAAGACCTTTTTACACTGATTTAATGGAAATGATGTAATAATGCATGCGATTTCCTGCCAAAGATAGATACACTTTATTTTCAAAAGAACACAACACTTTTTTTTATTCAGTGTCATCAACAGAAAGAGAAAAAGGCCGGAAGAGACGATAATGACGATAATTAAAATGACGTCGATAGTTTTAATTTATCTTACATTAATTGATTTATCGTTTATCGTGACAGGCCTAGTTGATATCAGAGATCCATCAGCTGTGAACAGCTGGGCTCCCATGATTACCAATCATTGGTTAAAATTACACATAATTAGTTGAGTCAATTGGTTTTCTCAGCACATATTTTCCCTCACTGAAGTCTTTTTACTTGATATTATGGTTGTGAGTTAAGACAAAGAACAGTTGTCCTGACTGATACATTGACTTTTCTCCTGCATTTATTGAATAACTGTACACAGCGGTATAAAAAGGCACAAATGGGAAGCTGTCTGACCTTAAAAACAGGCTGGCTCTTTCTTCTTACTCTTTGAAGGCTGAGTCAGTATTTCAGAACATTTACTAGTCACTCCTGGAGAACAGAACCAAGCTTAAACCCCTCTGGCTGCACAACCAGAGAGATTTTACCATTATTTACTTCTGAAAAGAATGAGCTAAATTAGTCTTGGAAGTCTACACTGTAACAACATAAAAATTGAATTTGCATATTATTTGTATATGGAAGATAACAATTTTAATTTGCATAGAATGTTTCATACCAATATACAGATATTTATATATTTTTATAAAGATTTTATGCCATAGATATTTTAATCTGCAGACTTGTGCAAAGATAAAAATAGTTTATTAGCATTTTAGGTTGTTTTTTTTTGTAATTTTCTTTTTGATAATTTGTATTATTTACCCTTCATAGAGAATAATCAAGGTTTTTAAGAATATTTGTTCTTAAATTTGTGAAATATAAATGCATTCAGTTAGTAGAAATAGCAAAGAACATTAAACAAATTTTTACTGTTCGGTTTTTTCCCCCTTTTATTTCCTGAACTGACCCAGCCAAGACCGTCACCCTTCTGGCAGCTTTTATATATTTCTTTACAGTCCTTGTGAAGCTATCCAACAATTTCAAACATCCCATTAAATATACCTGTTCTAGCATTTTTCTTAGATAAATTTAGCTGTGAAGAAAAGTTAGACGCTACTTTCAGCACTAACAGACATGATCACATCAGAACCTCAAACTAAAGTCATAATACTATAATAAATAATGTGTATTATTTGTAATAACATCTTGGTTTTTCCATGACTCTGTTCTGTCTTTGTTTACAACTTTCTTGCTGACCTGTCTGCTGTGTTAGTTGGTCTTCATGATGATGTTTGTTCACTGATGTTCTCTAACAAACCTCTGAGACCTTCACAGCAACAACTGTATTCAAACTGAGATCCAATTATACACGTCTGAACTCTATTAGGTGACTTCTGAAGGCTGTTGATTTGATAGGACTTTATTTTATGGCATCAGCATAAAGGAATCTCCAAAAAGTTTTTTTTTTAGTTTCAACAAACAAAAAATGTTATAAAAACTATGCAATATTTTTGGAAGGCATTGCATATAAAGAAACACAAACTGCATTTAATGGAATAAAAACATGTAGATTATATGCTTCAAAAAACAATTTGTGCTTTTGGGTGGAAATAGAGCTAAAAATTGAGAAAAGAAGTTGAAGTTAAACGAGGTGAGCTTTTGGAGGTGTTGACTGCAGCATGACATATTTACATTTAAGAATGCTCTTTTTAACTGGATATAGTCTCCAGCTAGCCTTTCAAAGTTCCACTCACAGAAAATAAATATCCTAAAATTTTGCTCTAAGTTTGCATCTTATTAAAATTAGCTGACCAGTAGCATCACTCCACCAGCTGTCATGAGATGACTTTTATCAGGTGCCCGCTATCTATCGGTGGCTTTCTTTGAGATGTGTTTGAGCCAAATGTCTGACACCCTTATGTCTCGGTATGTCCCAGTCAACAGCGATCGGGGTGCAGCGGATGGCTGTGGTCTGCCTCTACAAGCCATGTACAGTCAAAGGGCACTCTTCCTGCAATGCCTTTTGCTAACGATAACGTCTTCTACATCTTCCACTTAAGCCTTGTGGGAGGAATTTGAACCAGCCCTGCTCTGTTGGAAATCAAAACAAGACTACTTGGAAGAATATTACCCATGCACACACAAACACAACTCCCAACAGGAGAAAGGAGAAAAAAAAAATAGGCTGCAGTACCACTGAAGGCACACCTCACAGAAATGTGGAAACACGAGAACACAAGTATGTGGAGCTTCAGAGAGATTAAAAAAGATCTCATTGGATTCTCGTGATAAAAACTGAGCACTTCAGTCAAACAGTGCTTTCATACACAGTGGAAAACTGACTCCTTTGTAATATAAACACTCTGTTGAGGGTAAACACAGTACTATTGTGTTTGCAAAAGGGACTTCATGAAGTAGAGGAAGGCTCAAATGCAAAATTTTTTGCATCAACGTTTGCAGGAAGACACTTCAAGCAGTTGTGAAGCTGCAGGCATCAAACTGAAGGGGCTATTCTAGATTCTATTTCTTAGATGTGCATACTTTATGTATAAAAACTAAAATAACTGAAACAAAACTCACCGTTGTGGGAAGAATCCTTGTTATCAGCCACCTTTCTGAGTGCTGACATGATGGCATCAGAAGGAACGCGAGGGCTCTCTACATATTTGGGCTTCCTGATCGGACCTGCCGGCACCAACAGAAGAGAAGAGCGAGAATGAGGGAGAGGGTCCAGCAGAGACACTTGCAGAAGTGAAAGAGACAGAGAGACTTCCCACAGGATTAATACGGTCCAGACGGGACTAGAGATGGGACACAGCAGTGTCTTAGGTGGACAGCCTCTGCAGCACTCCGCTCCGCAGTTCACGCCAAACTCTCTCTCTCACACACACACACACACACACAGATAGCAGCTCTGGTTTGGCTGACAACCCTCAAGACTCCGCATGGCAGGAGGCTTCCAGTTAAACACTGCAAGCTGGCTGTGGGAATGTAAACTACAGCAGGAAACCACAACAATTAGCCTCTTAGTGGACTAAAAATGAGCTCAGACACACTAGCACGTTCAAAAGTAATAAGACAGTAAAAGCTTTTGTGTGTTCATCTATCAGAGCAGGTATTAATTCAAAGAACGTCCCATTTCTGCAAAAATTGTTACATCACATAGATCGGCGGTTTTCAAAGTGTGAGGCGCGCCTCCCCTGGGGGGCGCCAGAGCACTTTAGGGGAGGCGCGGTGCGAGGGAAAAAGTAAACCGGAAAAGCTATCTGCTTGCTGTCTACTGATGTGAGAGAAACGTCTTTTACGGACACGATCAACTCTGTGGATTTAGGAAAAAGTTGGTACTGTGGGGTGCGCGTGTGGAGCGGGGATCAGTGGAAATGTTTCCCACCTTAGAGGATGTTTTGGCCAGTGATGTCAGTAACGTTACTGACGTCGGACCACTTTTTTCAGTAACGAGTAATCTAACGCGTTGCTATTTCAAATCCAGTAGTCAGACTACAGTTACTTATCAAAATCATTTTTGCGTTGCTGCGTTACTATCTTCTTTTGTTATTTAATCGTATTTCCTCTACTTGTCTTGTCGAGTGACCGACGTCTCTATGCAACAGAAATGTAAACAATGGAGGGAGATGAGCGTTTTGTTGGTGGAAAAACTGGAACTATTTTCAGTTTCTGTCGACAAGTCCGATTATTATAAGCGGCTTTGGGCTTCATCTTTTAAAAGTCGCTTGCAAGTTTAATGAGCGGCGGGTTGCGCCTTTTTGGGCTCGTTTTTGAACGTGAAGTTGCTCATTTGGGCTTGGAAATAAGCAGAGACTCAATAAATCCCAGAATTTGTCCGTCATTAAGGTAGTTTTATTCAGTCTCTCTCTGTTCATCATTTCCCGGATGATCCGTCCCGCTGTGTCTTTGTTAATGTCAAGTTAATATATTACCTCTGAATGACGTCGAGCTTCGCGTTGCGCTCCAGAAAACTGCAAACATCGAGACCAATTTGAACAGCGCAATAAACGTGAAAACAGCCACGAATAAACGTGTCCGTAGTTGGCAATAGTTATAATGGCAAGTTAGCACCGTTATAATTATTAATATTACGGTAAGTGTCGCAGCCATCTGAGCTGTGGAGCTGCAGGAGGAGCTCTGTGCGCTGCGACATCAAACTCAGGGGTGTAACGCAGAATCTGGGGGGAGGGGGGCTTTAAAATCCTTCTTTGAGTTTTCCAGACAACAGTGGACCACACAAATTACTCATGTTTTTTATTTTTGTACTGTTTTTTGTACAATCTCCTCTTCAGTTCAACCTTATCAGTGGAGACACATTGTTGATGTTATCATTATAAAATAACTTCCAATTAAGTATTAGCAAAGCTCAATGTGATTTTCACAAGAGGCAGAGCGTTGTTGTTAGCAGCTGCTGAAAGTAACTAAAAAGTTACTTTTAGTGTAACTTAGTTACTTTCCAAGTCAAGTAGTCAGTAATATAACTAAGTTACTTTTTCAAGGAGTAATCAGTAGTCCGATTAAAGTTACTTTTTCAAAGTAACTATGCCAACACTGGTTTTGGCCAGAGCGGGGCTGAAGGTGGAGTTTTTACAACTCCACCCCCCTCCGCGGGGGGGGGGAGGCGCAGCAGGCATTGGGCTCCTTGGAGGGGGGCTCACCCTTTCATACTTTGAAAACCCCTGACATAGATGGATTAAGGTCCAGGTGTGCTGATGTGAGAAAGATGTATCTGGGACATCCGTAATGTCCTCTGAGGATAACCTTTGTGTTTAGAGAGTATTTGTAAGGTAGTTACTCTTGCAAAATATGTACAGTCTATAAGTAGAAGATTGGTTCCTGTTGTCTTTGACAAAGAGCATTATGAAAATGCACATGTACCCTCAGATTTCTTTTGGGTTAGCTTTTCTTGTCACAAATAAATATTTTTTATCAAATAAATTTTAATTTAAGACAGAATTTGAGTAAATCAAAATGCAGATTTCAAATTTTGATTTTATATGTTAACAGAAAAAAGCTATCCAAACCAAACTAAATGTATAAATGACATATCTGTAGAAAAAAAATGTGTTTAGTTTTGCACGTAGGCCTGATAATTGCCAGATTTGGAGAAATAAGAAAAAATAAAAGCTTTCTGACAACATGAAATAAGCTAAAAGATTTTAAGAAGCAACACACAGCGCATTGACTTTATGAAATCCAAGTGATGGGAAACAGTTTGACATGCATCTGTGTGTAAATGTTCATAAAGGAGGCCTAAACAACATCTACAACACTGCAGGCCAAGTGTGTGATCCTACAAAAGAAAAGAGGTGGGGCAAAAAGCGATCAATGGGTTCCAAGGTGAAAACCACTGCTGACCAAAAACAAACAGAAAGACCCGTCTCACATTTCTTTTGATCCTCAAATTTTATGGAGATATTCTGTGCTATTAAAAGCCAAAAGGGGAACATTTTTGAAAGGCTGCAATCGAGTTACATCCGATGTAAAAGCACAGCATTTCAGAAGATCACACTGACAATCAAACATGGTGTAAGTAGTGTGATTGTCTTTAGGTATTTTCACTATCTTATTAAAAATTTGTTTATAGAATGCATTTTGACATTTTTATCTTTATTGGTAGATTTATATTTGTGCCAAAAGACAAATATATGGGAGGAAATCTTTAAGCTCAAACGAATTTGGGTAATGCTGCAGAAAAACAATCCAAAGCATACCAGCAAGCGCACCGCTAGAGGTTAAATAAATAAAGGTTCTAGAGTGGCCTAATTAAAGTCTGAACTTAAATTCAATTGAGATGCTGCAGCATATACACAATCAGGCAACTCACGATCTAAGATCCTCCAGTATGATTGACTGACTATGAACAACTCTGTCTGCAAAAAGTGGGTCAAAATTCCCCCACTGTGACGTAAAAAAGACATTACAAGTTATTGAAAATGCTTGATACAGTATTTGGAAGGCTACTCATTTATTACTGTTTCTAAGGTTGTTTTGGATAGCCAATTATAATTAGAAAACTGTCTGTGTTATTCAGGTTATTTTTGTCTGTCATAAAAATTTCATGAACTGTCTGAAACATTGAGGTGAGACCAAAAAGCAAAAACAGAAGAAATGTATAAGGGGTGGAAACGGCACTGTAGCAACAGACTACAAGTAGGATTCTCAGTCGAAGGGCAGCTAGTATTTCTTTAAAGGCCACATAATTGTTTGTATAGTGAGGTCCAAGAAGAACACGAGTCTAAATATTAAACCGTAAAACAAACCATCCCCCTGGTAACGAGCTGCTTTTCATGCCCTTTTAAGTTCTCTACTTAGAGACGACCATTTCCTGTGCAAAAAGTAAAAATACAGCAAAAATAAAGAGGCAAAAAATAACCTAGAAACAAGACAACAACATTGTATCCATAAAGCCATAAGGAAATAACCAAACCTCAGCCATGTAACCCAATCCAAACTCCCTCCTCTAAACTCCTATTATCAGATGACTATGTGTTACCCCAATCAAAAGTTTCAGCAGAGATGGATGTGCTAAAACAGACATTCCCCATTATCTATTTTGATAACCTGTCACTCTGATCTCAAAGAATTCCTGGGACTCGAGATGTAATCTTAAACGTGTGCAGCTTGATGCACAGTGCCATCTATGGATATCCAAGCTGAAATGCATGCAGAATAATAGAGTTTTGATATCTGAGAACTTATTTAGCTACAAACTTTGCTGTTTCTTATTGTTTAAAATAGAAAACTTAAACAAAATTGAAACACTGATAGCTTCAGCTGAAAAAAATCAACTCAAAAGGGATTGCAGTGAATATTATTATGGTTACCACAAAGGTCAGATGTTAGAGACTTGGTGGTCTCGGAAAACCTTTTTTTTTTCTACATATTGCAGCCACACAATTCAGTGTTCTTTACAAACTATGCATATTTGTAAAGTGAAAGGCAAATGAAACACTGCTTTGAAAAGATTTTTTACGCTAAAAAGTATTTTAGAGTATGTTTACACATCCAGAAACTTAAACATTTTTCCTATCCATCATTGCAAAGTGGCTAAATATCAGTCAGAATGGAAACTGAGCATCTATGAGCAGCAATTATTATTATTTTTTTCCCCACCAGGGGGTCCTTTTTGTGGGCTCAAGTGTCCCTTTTTTCATAGTAGGCTGACAGGAAAGGGGGAAAGAGAGGGGGAAAGACATGCGGCAAATGTCGTCGGGTCCGGGAATCGAACCCGCGACGGCCGCGTCGAGGACTGAAGGCCTCCAAACGTGGGGCGCGCTAACCTCTACGCCACCGGAGCATGCCCCTGAGCAGCAATTTTTAAAGCTTCACATATTTTTCAGTTCACTTTACATGTGGACTTTGATTGGGCCATTCTAACACGAATATGATTTGACCTGAAGCATTCCTATGCACTTCTGACTGTACACTTTGTTTTATCTCCACTCATATTCCAATCACATCTGATCAGTTTCTCTGTGCCTCTCTCCCCACTGCATGGTGCTGCCACCACTATGTTTCACCACGGAAATGAAGTGTCAGTTTTCCACCACACACATTTGGCATATAGGCCAAACATGCTCAAATTATATTCTCTTCTGGTTTGAGCACCTCCATCTTGTGTTCTCTGCAAGGCTCATGGCCAATTATGGGTAAATTTGTAGAATGCATGACTAATGGTTTTCTGGTAAACTATTAGTCATATGCTGCGGATCTCTGCAGCTTTTCAGAGTTATGGTAATTTCTGGTGTATTCCTTGGTCTTCATGATGCTATTTGTTTACTAATATTCTCTAACAAACAACTCGGGCCTTCAAAGAACAGCTGTGTTTATATTAAGATTAAATTACTCACAATTGGGCTCCATTTAGTAATTATGTGACATGGAAACCATGTAACATTTTCCTTCCACTTTGTAGCAATGCACTAGTTTGTGTTGGTCTATTATAAAAACCCTGTAAAATATATTGCAGTTTATGGTTGTGAAGTCACAAAGTGTGAAAAATTTAAAGAGGGTTTGCGTGAAAGAATGTTGTGAAAACAACAATTTATCTCTGGAGGGTCAGCCACAACCCATTAGCCAAGAGTCGCATGCCACTGCTTAAAGTCAGACTAGAGAGACAGAGGGACTGTATGCTACATGCTTAGATCAGGTAAATATCTTGTCTAGCAAAAAAGCTGCCTGATGTGTTTCACGATGGTACTTCATTGGAAACAGCAGGAGGCATAGCTTGAATAATCGAAACCATACGTGCAAGTTCATATTCCGTTTACATAAACTCCACAGAGGAACAGAAGATAAACACATTTAATAACAAACATGTGGCCTGCTATTAGAAGTAATTTTGAGCCACTTCTAAGGATGGAGGGGTTAGCAAAGACATAAAAGGCCTTCTGGCAGGACTCTTGATGTCCAACTGTCAGACGGGACTCAGAAGACTTGCTTCTTCCTTGAAAATCTCATTTCGAAATTTAACAGGGTGCCATTACCACTCTGCCCTTTTAAAAGGAGGCGGTGACGGATAAGCGATTGCGGTTCATAACAGGCATGAAAAGGTCACCTAAATGGAATCGCCAGATATATGACCTCTGAAGGACGGGTAGAGATGGGCAAAATGAGACGCACACTTACATTTATCTTACCTAAGGAGCAAAATCCAGAACAATAACCTCTCCATGCATACAAAACATTTTTTGCAGAATAATCTCATCTATTATGTATCATATATAGGTTAATTGTCCTTAATTATTCATTTTCAGACTATAAAACAACAGTTTTAAAACAAAGTTACAATTCTCATTTAAAGAGATTACAACCCCACCCATTTATTGCTTCCTGAGTAATGATATGTAAAAACTATCAGAAAGTTCCATTATTTTTATTGGAGTAATATAGTTTAAAGGTGAAATAAGTCTTCATATCTCCAGCACCAAACTTTGGAAAACTTATTTTTTTGTATCAAGAAGAAGTCATACGGATGAGGTTATTTAAAAATAAAAACATTATGAGGATGTGTATAATAGGTCAGCTGCATATTATTAATATTCAAAAAAATTCAGTAAAAGCATTAAAAGCGAGCAAAACAAAAAAGCAGAAAATATTGATAAAAGAATCAAAAATGAAAAAAAGAGATTCTCTTTATGGTAAATCAACATGGCGTGATGCAGCTGTAGAGAACCTGCTGATGTTCACTCTCAGAGTCAGGCATCCATGACCATGAGCCATCAGTCAGCAGGCACAGGCACACACATATGCATGCACATAGCAAGCAGTCGCATACCTATCGCCAGAAACTTGCACAGTTCAGTCAAAGCCACTGAAAGGGAGGATTGTTATGGTTAGGAAGTGATCAAGGAGCTTTCCCCAAAAATTCTTCAACATGGACTCTGACTTCTTCACATTTCAACTCATCAATGAGACAGTGTGTAGTCTTTGTGTAGCCAAGGAGAAGAAAAACAGCCTCACAAAGTCGTCTTTATGCTCAAAAAGTTCTGAGAGCTCCTCTAATATTCCTCTGAGTTCTGCATGACAAACAAGAACCAAGGTTACTCATTCTGCTCCTGTCAGTACATAGGCATTTTAAATGAAATAGCAGTTTACGTTGTTTGACAGGACAGAACAGTTCTAACTCTACTGACTGGCAGAGGAAGCAATGGGAATTTATTCAGCGAAGATCTCTGAGGCAGCTCAAGATTTCATATTTCAGAGTAGGGAGGTTCTGTGTGATAAGAAACACAAACCTGGAGTCAAGTCAAGTGCAGTGAAGTAGAGAACAGAAGTGCAGTTTCCAAAGTATGCTCATCACAGTTTTCTTGTAGGCTCACAAGATCTTGTACAGCACTGCTCCCAGATGGCGTTTGATATGCCCTCAAGGTTGTGTGGTTGGTGTCGACACATATGAATTGATTTCAGGGAAATATCACCTCAAAGGAGCATCAAAACAGCTTTGGACAGAGTTTTTGCACAATTCGATAACTCTCAATGTGCAAAAACAAAATGTACTCTTGGATAAAATAAGGTGAACTAACACCCACCAACAACATGTCAAATTGTCCAAAAAAATTTAAATTATTTGTTTTCATTGAATCAATTATCCTTTAGAGCCACATATCAGAATAAATGTGTTTTGTTTTTTTTAATCATGTAAAAATGGAAACGCTGGGTCTCTGTTGAATATTTTTTAACCTTCTTGGCTGATCAATGGATGACTCATTCCTTGAGCCAACTCAAGACAAAACTCCCATCGAAGCTCAAACTAATTAGGCTTTTTTGATATACACTTTGACCGACATGAGATAGGTCCCCATGTAGCCACTCTGCATATGAAAAGACTCGTTAATTTGATACACTGCCCTTGACAGCAATAAATTGTTATGAAATGCCTTTTTTATTATTCTGCCAAACAGCTAAACAGAAGTGCATAACAGCATAATCAGGGTCACCTCTGCTTCTACATACCTTCAAATGGGATTTAAAATAAAAGGTGCAAGCAGCCTCAAACGAACCTTGCAGCACAGCGTCGCTCCGGTGTGTTTCATGACCCCAAGGGTTTCACACCGCCAACTCAATGCCTTCATAGAGCCCATCAATCACTTCTGCATGTCCCCATTAGGCGGTACAATGAGTAAGCCTTCAGGAAGGGGCTCATTGAAGCTTTGGTTAGGACAATTCAATATTTGCAAATGGCGAATTTATTAAAACCTGATAGAGTAGTTCAATCAAACGTGGAGACTACAGACGAGCAAAATTGGGTCATCTTTTGGATTAAACAAGTTCAATCCAAAATGGCTGACTAGATGTTGGCTGCTACTTGTTTTGCGTCTTTTGCAAAACCTTTCAAATACTTGAAGTACATGCACGACTGATGTGTCTGCAAGATTTGATTGAGTTTTTTGGAATATGTTTAGATCACCAAATAGCCAATTAATTTGAGCAAGGAAACATTCAAGAAATCAAAAAATCTTTAAGAAAAATCATAAAAGCCTTTTAGGTCTAAGGCTTTTGCTCCTTAGACCTAAAAACAACTGCAGCTGGCATCTAATCATCAGACATTAACCAACCGTGCTGGTAGACTGCATGAATAAAAATCTCCAGTATAAACTCTTCCTTTCAGTTTGCAAAATGCTGTATTGAAGAGACTCATTCTGTTAAACATGCAGATGACATATAACTTATTCTAACCAGTGGAGGTCACTGTGGACATACCCTGGAGACAAAGTAGAGAGCATAGAAAGTTTCTGTTGTTGAAGAAGGCTTAAAAACTCCCTAGTCTGTTATTAACTGTGTACATTCAATTAAAGTTTTAGTTTTTTTAAAGCATCTTTGACCCTTTTTGTAGTCATAGCAAGCAAGGGGGGGAGCAAGACAGGTACCTCTGAGGGGTTATGTTAAGCCAAAGGGGTCCTTTGGGGGATGAAGGTGTGTTTGTAAGAAGACAGTAATGTGTAGGCGCTGTTCAACACATGTCGGAGCGCTGTGTTCCATGCTGAAGCTCTGAGCCTAACTGATCAAAGCTGCACCACTCAACGCCACCAGACTCTGTGGCTCAGGCATCCGTCACACTCCTAATTAACTCAATGCTTTCCTGTTGTCCCCCTGTGAAGTTTCCATGAAACGAACAACCACCAAGTTAGAGCCATTTAAACTGCAATAGATTATCCAATGTGTTGGGAAACAAAACCCAGCCGCAAAAACTGCTTTCTGAGTCTGTGGAACCACTTCCTTCCAGAAACATCCCCATTGGATGAGAATGAGATCAAAGAGTGGGGAATGCATAGCAGAATACTCTGAAGGTTTCAACTGAATGGTGGCAGAAGTTTTGCGTGATCAGCACAAATTATCCTGGGATGGTTGTTAAATATAAATTCAGCTAACTGCACTTCAATGTTAGTGCAGATTAATTTTGCTTAGACATTTAGTGATGTTATGTCTTGGTGCCGTTTAAACAGATATGAATAAACAACCAAGGTGCTGTGACCCACACTGTCACAATTTATGTTCATACTAGTGGGGTTTATTACACAGCAGATGGACAGAAAGTAAGGCAAAGAGAAGAGGAGAAGACATGCTATGGATGAGTTGGGTCAGGAATAGTATCCAAGACTTCTACCACTGAGCCACATGAGGCCCTTGTCTTCATACTTTTATTTGCAAGATTGATGTAATGTAATGGGCAGCAATGATTACAATAAAACAGTTTTTTGCTAATTTTAGTCGAGCAAACTCAAAAACATGATGGGAACTTTTCTTTTTACATTTTCAACAACCGAATGGCAAAATTCACAACCGCAGTCTCTATTTTTATCATTTTGTAGATTTGAAATATTCCTACCAACTTTCCAACCAGCTCATGACATTTCTAGAGAAGAGTTCAAGTTTAGAAAAATATATAAAACAAAGCAATGCCCTAAAACTTAACCCCGTTAACCCTTCTGTTGCCGCTAGTTTGTCCGTTCCCAGCAATCACCTGGCTTATCTTCCACTGTAAGTATGAAACACTTTGCAAACAACAAAGTTGTGCTACCCTCCTTAACAAAACACCAAAAATATCTCAGAAAAAAGTGATGGTGATTAGCAACATGTTCATTCAAGGTTTCCATGAAAGGCAGCAAATATTTTATTATTCATGGGTGCAATATTTATTGGTTGAGTAAAGATCAGTGGCATATGGATCTGTAAAGGGAGCAGTCGCCACAACCCAATATCTGATCCAAGAAATGCTTCAGCATGAAGTCTGAAACAGATCCTATAAGCAAATCTCTAGCATTAAAATTTCCATTCATAATGCCAAGACATTAGTCTACTTGTGAATGAGATTATATTGTGTGTAAAGTTTGTCCTTGCATAGCTCTAGGAGGAAGCCAGAAATGAAAGTGAGGTAATGCTCAAATTATAGCTCCAAAATATATCAACTCATAATTGTTTTTTCAAAATCATTGCAATTTACAAAAATCATTTTTGTTGCAATTCTGCTGCTCATCTACAAATCTCCAGTGATCTGAGTCCCCAAAACCAGCACTTTTTGAAACTAGGTCTCAGAGTGAAACTTTTCGAGAACAGTCCCATGGAGGGGTGAAGTACTCCACCGATGTGAAAGTGCACATGCACAGAAGGTTTGTTCTATGCAGGAATGGGCAGACAGCAACAAAAACAACAGCAAATACCATTCTGCTATGTATGCTATTTTACCTATTTAATTTAATACAACTTATAAGTTGGAACATATAAACAGCTCTGGAAAACAATAAGAGACCACTTAAAATGATCAGTTTCTCTGATTCTACTTTCCGTAGGTATATGTTTGAGTAAAATTAACATTGTTCTTTTATTCCACGAACTACTGACAACATTTCTCCAAAATTTCAAGCAAGAATTTTGTTTTTATTTTGTATACATTCATTTAGAACAACAATGCTAATGTTTTAACTCAGGAAGAGTTCAGAAATCAATATTTGGTGGAATCACCATGAGGTTCAGTGCAGTGGTTTCTTAATTTTTTCCAGCACTTTGTTCATCTGAGATGTAGATGGGTTACTATTGGGTTGACATTGTTCCGGCATGACAGCTGCAGCGAATTCAAGGTGTCTTGGCGGTCTCGTCTAAATGTGTAACTTTTCCCCAACCAGCATCCGAAAATACCAGCAGTTTCCAGACAGCAGTCTCGTCTAAACGTAGCCTAAATGTAGTATTTCAAGTTGCTTCTCCGGCTCCACAGGAAAACAGCATCAGCACACATGTCGATTTTGTCACCAACTTGAGACATTTCCTCCAGCATGTGTTTATTAACTACAGGTGTGAGCTCTTCCCTCTAAAGGGTTTCACAGGCACCCGTGAGGACAGTCCATGAGAGCCAGACCCTGCCCCCAACATCCTTCAACTAGAGACCTTCAAACCTATCCTGTCTGCACACTTTTTCTCTCATCCATGTCTTCTAGCACTCCAAGAGCAATATGCTTTTAATGAGTCTTCACTTCTGTGTCCACAGGGTCCCGTTCACCTTCACAAATCATACCTCTTCTCTAAATTTCTCCCTTCTTATTTCCTTCTATCCATCATTTGTGGATTCAACAGTAACTGCTAATTTAAAGCTAACTCGGCAGAATTACCTTAAAAATGTAAGCTATAGTAAATTGTGTTTTGCTTACATTCTTCAAATGCAATTTAAATTTTTACAAAATTCAAACATGCAAGCAATATATCTAAAATTTTAAAAGAGATTTATGCCATAAAATACCACAAGCATAAAACCAGCTTCCCATCTGCTGGTCTTTACACTAAGCAGATCAAAGCTGCAGCCTCTCTAAACAATAGATACATAGCCCACAGATGAGTGCCACATGTGAGTGGGGGCCACATTGACCACTTAAAGGATTTCTCTCCTCTTTGCCAACTCTCCAGAAGACAAAGATTCAGGTTGGAACAAGTTCAGCTACAAAAAAAGGTATTCATGGCTTTGAAGCCTTCTACAGCTGGTGACAATGTTCTCAACATGTCAGAAAAAGTCCCAGAGGAGTTCAATCCAGAGTAAATAGATGCCTATTACCATCCACTGAGTGTACACTGTGAGGTTCAAGGCACCTTTTATTTGAATCACGGTAATCAAATAAAAAGAGGAAGTGACGCAACAGTTTTCTGCAAGCAGATTAACCACACATTAATCTATGAAGAATATTTTGGTTGTCAAGATATGAGTGATTAATGTACTTCTGATAAAATATTTAACACATTCAAAGTTAATGAACCTTGTAAAAGAGTCTTAATATAAAAACATCATCTCCAACATTGAAGATTGCATAAGGGTAAAAAAATAGAGAATATTTAAGGATAATCTATATATATTCTGCACCTAATCAACATAATGTTGCTTTAGAAACTCCAGAGGAGATTACAGGCAACATAGTTCATGATTACATAGTTCAGGAATATTTGCAAATCCAGGATATAATTATTAAAGCCTCCCCACAATCAACCCAGATATTTACAATTATTCTTTTCCTTCAACACACAATGGGATTGTGTGTCTTGATGTACAAGATGGAAGGTATTTTTATAAGTTAATATCTCTTATTAACAGCCGTTGATGCCACAAACATTGCCATACTATCAAAATGATTATCATGCAACATAAAATATGAAACTTGTATCTTAAAGGACCCACAAAATAAGTAAGTACTACAAATAGTAAAATGGAGAGCTTCAAAAATGAAAAATGTTTCAGAAGCAGCAGGTGAAGTAAGAACCAGCTCATAAAAAATAAAAAATACCTGGAGATCTCTTGTTTTGGCGTAAGGGCATCATGTAGGACTGTCGTGGAAGAAGAGGGGAGGAAGGAAGAGACATTGATACTCCCTTGGCAAAGCCTAACTTCAGTGCATCATCTTGTGCATAAAGGTGACTACTGCCAGGCCCCTGAGGCAGGGGGTTTCCTTCAGGTGGGAATCTTCTTTGAGCACCGTGGCTGTTGATATCACCTGTTGAGGAGAACAATAATTACCTAATGCCAAAAGAAAAAGCAATGAGATCAAAAGAAGAGTTGGGATAAACTACATTTTGATTTATGTACTGGTCTTAACACATCCACAAAGAAACAAATCTGTTTCAGCTTACTGTGGTTGTGCTTTAAACCCCATTAAACACAACAAAACAGAAACATTTAAGGAGAAAAGGAACACACCTGTACACAGATTATGATAATAATCTGCAAATACCAAGAAAGCAGAAAGCCTAAATTACTCCACAAATCTACAAATTCTGACAGTAAAGACAAGTCTCTCTTTAATTAGTTTACATCTGATGAATGAGTGGATAATATCTGCATTCTCAAAACCATTTCCCAATTATTATTTTTTTTTTTTATGTAGCCCCGGTAAGATTCATGTAGACTGTATAAGCACCCAGGATCTTTTGATCCATGAAGTGGCAGTCCACAACTATGAAGAACATCAACAATGTTCCTTTTTTGGACTCATATTTAATAAATGATTTCAACATCCATGCCAACTTAATAAGAAGGAGGGAATTGAACTGACTGATAATCAACCTGAACCTCCCACAACCCTTTAGAAAAATGTAAAAACAATCAGGGTTTATAAATATAATCATCCCACACCACTGCATATGAATAATAATATGCTAAGTCAAACAAAAGATCTTCAAAATATACAACGTCTTCAGGATTATAATTAGATTTTAATGCCTTATAGTAAAAAAGAAATCCGATGACTTTTCTTTCCATTATGCAAGTGAACTTTCACGTTTTCAATCTTCAAAGTTCTCATTGGTTTGGTTTGGACAGTCTACTTGTGGTTCTTACATCTTCAAGGCCCACTCCTAAATCATTCTCCAGATCAAGAATCCCCTGTATGTATACAGGTTAGACTTAGAATGAAAGGCCACAGGGAAACATGTTTTTTCTAATTACTGCTCTCACCTGTGGAACAACCTTACAGTGGACCTGAGACCAAGAAAAACTAATTGAATTTTCAAAAGCAAACTTTGGGAATCAAGCTTGTCTTCTCAAGATTTCGTATAATTTATGTTATTCATCTTTAATAAATCTAATACTTAAAAATGTAAAAATACTCTCTAGTGTTTCATCACCTAAATTAATGCACTGAGATTTTCCCCATTCATTAAACAATAAACATATCTATAAGCATTTTAGTCACATTTGAGTGTCTCTCTGTGTATAAAAGGTGATGTATAAATAAAGATCATCAAGCTTCTTGAACAGTTTGCCAAAAACAATAAAATTGACATATATTCTCATATTAGAATAATTCACAACACCTCTGACTTTTTTGTATTATATGTGCTTGGCATGTTCCATAATAACAAGAAAAGAAGAGATATTTTCCTTCATTTTATTTGAGAATGATGTCCTCTGTAGTGCATAGGGAGTACAAACATGCTAATTTTTCCAGATGCAAGAACTCAAGTGGATGACTTCTTTCCTGCATGTTACACATAAAGAAAAGGATTCTTCTTGATGACGTGAGGACAGCTACTGATGAAACATCTGCCCCCGTTTTTCTCTTGGCACCATCTGGTACAATATATCATTGAGCACACTTTTTTCATCAGTCCTGGTTTTCCAAAAGAAGAAGCTTTAAACTAATTGTTAGACATTTAAAAGCCCTTTATTTCTGAGAAAATACTGTTTGTTTACCAGCTCAACAGATGGACACACAGAAGTCTTAAAAAATGTGATGGACCATCAAATTATTTACAAACAATTTACACTTAGCCCACCTGTACCTTGAACCTTAATTGTTGCTACTATTACACCTCAATTTTCCCTTTTCAGGGGGAAATAAAGGGTCTTTTTATTCTGTTCAGAAATCATCAATGAGGTCAGCCAAAAAAAAAAACGATACATTTTTAAAAGTAAAGTCTCGCATTTTTGAAACTAGCTGCACCTCTGCCTGAAAGATAACTAAATACCATGCCTTCCAGCCGTTCCAGCAACAGAGTTGTGAACCAATATTGGAATGTGCAACAAGACACCAAGGTTAACTGAGGCCGATGATTTGGCAAATACTTTAAAAGAGTGTAATCTGCATTTGAAAATGCCAATAATAAGGTTAAAGTTACCAGAGTTAATGCTTTTTATAACCAAACTGAATGAAGGACAAAATTGTTGAAGTAAAATTCCAGTGAACACACCGGACAGATAAGCCTATTAATAAGTTCCTGGGGACACAAACAAGGATGTCTGCTAGAGGTGGAAAAAGTAAAACAGACCTGAACATGGGAAAAACAGGACGGTTTAATGTGTGTTTAAACCCAGAGGTCATGGGCCTTTGAGCATTTCCCATGCTTCTATGAAACACGAGAAGGACATCAAGTTAGTGGAACACTAAGTCTGCCATTCACAAACAGCAACGATTCACTGATGACACACTGGCATTTAAAGTATTTTGTGGGAAAAATAAATGTAAGTTTGTTTCATTTTTGTCAGATCTCTTCTTGTGCCATTCTGATATGCTCTTCCCCTGACAGAGCTGGTACCAGAGGAGAGACAACCAAATCTTGCACACAAACTAAAAAATGTCCAAGTCAAAACAAATATTTCAAACTTAAGAATAACTATGTAGTGCAAATGTGTTTCTTCCTCCAAGAAAAAGGAGCATTTATATCTAATGAATCAGACAGGAAACCTGGAAGAGCTCCAGAGCTTCATTCCTCAGGAGAACCTTTTGGCAGATTAATTGCTTATTCAAGGCCTGCACAATATGTCACAATCTGGCTATAATACTGTACACAATATACAGATCCCATGATAAGTAATTATTTAGGTGCCATGCATTCAATCCCTCCATCCTGACAATATACAGTGGGCACCATACAGAAGTAACTTGTTTTAATAAAACCTTGATGTTGGGATGGAAATATCCAATTCTGTGACTCCAAAGCAGAGGGACATTCACACATTTGCAATTTTACCAATATTGTTCAGGCTTGGTACAATCCACAAATTTGCTCTTTGTAGAAGAGCAACAAAAAGAAAACAATGAGAAATACAATGTGCAGCTTCCCAAAACTTTTGAGGGTAGAAGGTTGTGTGCTGCTCAGATAAAACCAAAACTGAACATTTTAGTCAATATGCAAAGAACTATATGCTGCAGAAAGTGAATAGGGCACATCAAGCTGACAACACCATGGGATTCTTTCCTTCTTTAGGAACAAGAAAGCTACTCAAATTTAATGGAGTATGGATGGAGCTAACTAAAGAACAATACCAGAAAAAATTATTTAAGTAGCTCCAAAAGATTTGAGAATGGAGTGGAGGTTCACCGTCCAGCTGGACAAATAGAATAACCAATCAAAATACAGACCATAATCCAATTTGTGTCTAGACCTGTGCATCAGACTAAGCTAGAGTTACATTGAAATGATGAATGAGTCACAGTTTTCATCTTTGCAATGTACAAAACTGATAGGGACATATCCTAAATGACATGCAGCTTCAAACACATCAAAAAATGATTATTTTTCAGTTTTGTCTTTGTAAAAACATTTAGAAACAAGCATTTTTCATCCACTTGCAAATTATACACCAATTTGTATTGGTCTAAAACTACTTCAGATGAATAACACTGAAGTGTGTGGTTGTAACATGATCATATATAAAAAATTTAAAAAAATCAAAGGAGAAGAAATTCTTTGGCAAGGCACCGTAAACTAGTATGATTTGACTTCTCTCTCCAGCTATCAAGCCCAGGTTTACAGATGTTGAACACTTTGCAACATCTGCTAGAATACTGTATTTTGTTACAAATCACAAAAACATTCTCTGAAACTATGTACGAGTGCCAAAAGAGGCATAAATGACTTTACCTGCTCACAGTATGGAAAATGATTGAGCTTCACCAATAACATTGTGAGAGTCTTGACGCTTGGTCACAGCATATTAATCTATTCTCCAGAATCAGGGCTGCTCACTCATCACTGCCACAAATAAAATGGATAAATTATAAACCTCAAAACTACATCTATTACCTCACTAATAAAACAGACCATGCATCAGCAGACCTGGCTAAATCATAAATGGAGATGTGGTGAGCCACATTAACGACACTTTGGTTCCATTCTTTGAGCTTTGGCTTTTTTATGCAGCCTAATCACTAAAGGCTCTAATGGGAAGGGGGCATGCTCCTATTATCACCCTCTGGATCTGCTCAGGAGAAAACGATCGGGTACCATGAGGCTGCCGGCCTAATCAGAAACAGAGATTTGTTTTCTGCACTCCTCTGCCAAGCCAGAATGGACACAAAGTTGTCCTGTGTGTTAGAAGCTTTGAAACAAAGAAGAACGCCAGCAGCAGGAAACAGAGAGGTCCAATGACGCCTCTGCATGCCTCCGGACATGGCGCACAAAAAAAAAACTGTAAATGAGTCTGAGCCTACAAAAGGGCACGACCTGCAGTCACCTCGATCTAACTAGAACATTCAGCTCAGACGAAGAGCAAGACTTTTGTATAGACACTCACTCTATTTAGTTTATAGTACTCTATATAGTCTATAACATCTTGGTTGGGTTAAATATTGATAAAAGCATTTCTGGATAGACAAAAACTACAAATTTATAGATAAAAACAAATTATGACTTATGACAAACCTCCCCTGAATACGTTGCTTCAGCTTTTAGTCCCGTTTACTAACGTTTCATTTCACAATTTAGCTTTTGGACTCATTTTAGATAGACCGATCAAAGAATTTTGAAAGCTTAAGATTGCTTTCTCTTTTAAAACTAACACTATTCAAAATATTTATTTCAAATCTTCTTATAGTAAGGCACCCTGGCCATTTTGCCTCATCACCATTTTGAGCTTTTGATTTATTTATTTGTTTTAAAGGTCTCCAGAGATTGTAGTAATAAACAAAAATAAATCCTAAACCACTGTATGTCTGTCATTTTAAGCTGTTTACATCAATACTTTGGGCAATTTTAGCCATCAATAACAAAATGGAACCATTACTCTGAGGATTGTGATAAAAGGCTTAGTTAGAGAGGGTATATTTTAACTAAAAACCAACACATTTATACATCAGCATCTTCCAGAGGGTTCTTAACTTGCCGAGGCCACATCAGATTGTGGCAATAAAGGTTTCCGTCATGCTGCATGCTAAAGGGATTGAGATGCAATTTTGGTAGTTGGTTCTGAAAACAAGAGGCGCCACATAAAAGCTCTTCATCGAAGTGCTGGTAGATATGCAGCAGAGTGCTCCGGCGACTGAACTGCCATCTGACCGACGCTATAATACACAGATGGACACAAGGGCAGAAACTCGCCAGGGCTATTTCTGTTACTTTCCAAAGTCCTGGATGGAACAAGGCCTGCAATTTCAGGCCCTTCTGTGGTCGAGGAAATCGGCTCTTTCTAATTATATGGCACTGGCCTGGGATGATGTAAAAATGATTACAGTCCCTTACATGCTCATTCCTCCTCATCAAAAGGAAAGGTCCAGAGCCCACAAGGACATACCCACCCTATAAAACGGCTCAATATTATTTCAAGACATTGATTTACAACAGTTTGCCATTAAAGGAGAAATCGATCACTTGCAGTGTCTTGAAAAATATATTGAAAACCCTTCCACCTTTTTACATTTTGTCAAGTTACCATTAAAAACTTTATAGGTTGTTGATATTTTATAGGATAATAAAACATTGGGCATAGTTATAAAATGGAAGGTAAATGTTAAATAGTTTAAACACCGTTTTACAAATAGTCATCTGAAAAGTGTTGTGTGTTTGGTATTTACCCTCAATGAACAAAAACATTTTGCTGCAATCAAAACTTCAAATCTTTTGTGTTATATTACTAGCAGCAAATCTAAAAATGGGAAAGTTCCCTTGTTGCAAAATAACTTGAACTCAGTTGCATTGGATGGATGATATCTGAACATCAATTTTCTGCTCTTGTGCAGATTCATCATTGGACCTTTGTCTAGACCCGGAATAGTCAAATCCAGGAATCAAGGCTTGGTGTCCTGCAGGTTTTAGATGTGTCTCGGTTTCAACCCACCTGGGTCAAACAATCAAGACATTAGCAAGACTCTTGAGAACTTGACTGTACTGAGGAGATAATTGAGCCATTTGATGTTTTACCATGCAGATAGTGTGTCCAGGATGATTTGCTGTGTAAAACGTTTGCTAAACAAGGCAACAAGTTAAGTGAATTTCTCATCTGATAGTTGTGTTCCCTATAGGGCTTGTAGCAAACACTGAACTAGACTTCTTTCTCTTAGCTACTCCTCCATTAACAGCATATTTTGTCCAAATATGTTCAAACATTGCCCTTTGCACAGACCATCCCACCTGACCAGTTGGTCTGTAAAGCTCCCCTATACTTACTATGGGCTGCTTCCCGATCCGACTGATTCTCTCCTTCCATGAGTCAGCCAGTTAATTTAGGAAGGTGGCCATGTCCTAATGGGTTTGCAGTGTGCCATACCATTTTCATTTATGTGTGACATATTGAATGGTGCTCTTGGGATATTATTTTACAACCTCACTCTGCCCATAACTTCACCACAACTTCATTTCTATCCTGTCTGCAGTTCTCCTTGGTCTTCATGATGCAGTTTGTTCACAAATGTCCTCTAACAATCCACTGAAGCCTTCATAAAACATATGGATTCGTACTGAGACTTAATTTCAGAAAGGTGAACTGTACTAATGAGGAGGCTTTTAAAGGTAATTGGCTGTAATGGATTTTATCACGTCATACACATGCACTCCACACTATTCAGATCGTCATTTGTAAAAGAATTTGAAAAGCGTTTTGTCCCTCTTAAAAATTAAGTACTAGTTTAAGTTATTAAACCACATGTAACCAATACAATAAAAGACAGAGAATGACATGTTTGTTTACATATTTTGTCTTAAGTGTTCCAACCACACTGCAGTGCTAAAGCCAAGTGCGAAATCACAATCTAGTCTGAAAAATAAAAGAAAAAGAAAAAATGCCACAATTTCAGGTTGTGTTGATAAGCAGAGTTCAATGAGTCTTCTTTCATGAATAAAGTCTGGACAATGTCCTTAGCGTCTCCTGTAAAGCTGTGCTGTGGAATGTGGCTCGTCACTCCTTCTGAGGGAATGCAAAAGGCACCCTGAAAGATGCAGCCTCAAAAATATGGAATCAATTCACTCCAACTGGCCTTCCAGAACAATCATCTACCGTTTTTGTTTTGAAACAAATGACTAGACAGGTAAAGTCCTAAGTATATGAACTGTGATATCATTTCTTATTATCTCCGTTAAAGTTCACCATACACAGCAACGAGAAAGTGATTGGCTTGCAGCTAGTTCATCTTATGGCCTAAAGAGACAAAGGAGACTATAATTAATGCATACTCTTTCAATCAAAGCACAATGCCTGATGGTTAACGGACAATTCACCAAAGAGGAAAATTCTTTCGCTAGACTGAGTGCCAATGAGGAGTCTCTGTGTACTTCCGAGACCAGTGAGACAGTCTCACAAAAGCTGTCATAGTTAACCCACAGTCACCCACAGAGAGGAGAGAGAGCCAAACAAAGAAAAGAGTGGGGTAGATCCCACACTGATCCATCCATAATGATCAAGGACAAGGACTACAAGGTTATTGTGATGCAAAATCTTCAGATTTTGCAATAATTTGAAAATAAAAAATTGTTAGAAACTATTTTGGAGAAAAACATTTTTTTAATCATGTTTTGTAGTGGCTTACTATTCTAATCACCCAACAGCAGTTGTAAAACTTGTTAAAATACTGTACGAGTGAGCCAAGAAAAAAAAGCCTACAAATCAATATTATTAATAAGTGAGCACTTTATCCTCCATCAGGCTGTATTTTTGGTACATATTAAATTTTTTAAGAACTCAATCTTTTCCTCCTTTTTTGTTTTAATTTGAAATCTTCTTAAGACAATTTTGGGGATTAGAATTTGTATTTGTTTTTTCTGTAAAAAAATTAATTCGGATTACTCATCTAAGATGGTGGTCCATGAAGGAAGGAAACCATCCGGACAATGTCATTTTAGCTCCTCAAAATCCAAGAGCTGCTCCATCTTCGTGAAACAACCAGCTTAAATGTGTTCTCACACCGTACTGAATTTTGTCCCCACAAAATTGAAAAGACTTCACAGCATTTTGAATCTAAAAAGACTTAGATTGTGCTCAATTCTTCTCCTCTGCAGTAGCCTGAGCTGTGGAATGCTTTCCTCGATGGCCCCAAGGGAAAAGACTGGCAGGGACGGGTACGTGTGTTTCTAGGGGATAAGAAGTAAAAGAGGGAGAGGAAGTGAGGGGCAGCACTGGCCAGGCAGCATGACATTTTCCATTCCTCTTCATAAATTGGCAATTTAGGCATATATGGGAAAAAACTACGTGCCTGAGACTGACTTAGCCATGTTTTATCTGACGGCTTCTGACAGCGGAGATATATGAAGGCTAATAAAAGAGACTGACAGATGAGAATTTCTGTATGCCACTTGATAGGAAAAAATGTCAAGTGAAACAGATTTTAATTACAACATTCTGGCCATGAAGATATTATTAAAAATGACCATGACCTGCATGATCTTTCTCATAACAGCCTATTGAGAGGACTGAATGTGCTATAACTATCAACACAAATATTTCTACATTGTGGCTGGATACATTTGCCACTCATATAAAGGCCCATATTTTATCCCAAGGATAGATTGAACTCGGTACTTCTCTTTTTGCCCAAAATGCAAAGTTTGGTCAAATTCAACTTTGGTGCATTTACATTTTGCTCCCCTTACTGTGATGCTCCTTTCACAAAGCATTGACTCAGGAAGTTTGAATACATTTACATTGCACATTCATGAATTCACTTACTTGCTTATTTCGCTGTGAAAGGTAACTCAAAATTATTTGAGAAAATTTGTCTACTCAGCTTTTTTCTTAAAGCATATCTAAAAGATTTAAATGAAAATACAGCTTGGCAAGTTCAAATACACAGGCAACTTGATACACTATGCAACTTGATACACTATTGGCTGGGTGTTGCCAAGTAGCCAATCCAGAAGCATTACTCATTTTCCTTAACACTGATTAGCTGTGCCCTCAAAGAGAGAAGATAAGCAACACTGTGGATGTTATGTTCTACGGCAGTGCCAAAACTGTTTCCATTGTTTCCAAAGCACCAGAGTATAATTCCAGCTCAGAATATTCAATTTCTACTTTGACAATTTACCATTTGGTAAAGGTGCATTGATTTATCTGCCAGCTGATTTATCTGCGCCAATTTTCTTAATATTGGGAGATCGGTTATTGGCCAATAGTTTCCAAGTGAAGCTGATATTTTCCTTTGATCTTATCCATCTCATCAAAGATCTAAAATCAGCCACTATCCTCTGCTCTTCCATCAGAGGTTTGTGTGACAGACCAGATCATGTCTGCACATTTGCAGTTAACAATAGTCACCCCACTGTTTTCAACTCTGTGACTTTCTTGCTATATTTAAAAAGATTTCAGACAAAAATAAATTGCCATCACCCAAAATCAAAATCAGCAGGTCAGACTTTTTAAAGATTGGTAATCAGCCAACAAACTGCAATCAGTGCACTGCTAGTATTCACATGTGTATGTATTCAGAGGCTCAGTTGTAGCAGCTATGCACCATATCTTGTAAAATATGACTTCATCAGTGCACATTTATGGAATAGCGTTGTTACAACCTGAATGTTTATCGAAGTTCTCATTATATGAAGCTGACTTATGCATGCTCCTTTGGACCCCAGCCTGGTATCAGGATTACTAATTGCATTCAGACTTTTCTTGTGAAATTTCCAGGAGGAATAACACACATGAATAGTAGGAAACCCCATTTAGTAATCCAAGTTTACTTTGGTAGGTCAAACTAATATCTATTCAGACCAACAGTCAATTACATTTTATAACACAGATAAATAGCTTAATCAGGGAGTCATTATGACCATTTTGCCATTCAGAAGCTTCAAAGAAATGCAAATCACAAAATTATGCAACAGTAAATCTCTACAAATAGCAATTTATAGAATAGAGTGATAGTGGTGCAATGAGAAAAACAGTCCACCTTTTTTTAATCTCTCCTACAGTTAATTTTATAAGTGATTGTTGTTGAATCATTGACCAACAAAAAGGAGAAAAAAGGAATATTTACATTTCCTTTATAGCACAACTGTAAAAAAAAAATTCTTCCTCATGTGTTTTTAATTTTAATTTGACAATGTCAAAGTCAAAGACACAGCTGTTAAGTCTTTAGGACAAAGGGATCCATGGACCCTCTCCGATCAATCCTACTAATGCAGTGAACAGCTTTAGGTCAATGTTGGATCATACAGGAAATTCCTCTCCATCTGAATGTTTCTTTGAAAAACGTCAGAAACTGAGGATCTGCAAAGTTATGAATGAAAGAACTCAAAGCCACGTGGGACAGAACGCAAAGCAAAAGTGAAATGTGGTCTTTGGTCATGTGTTACCATGGAGATTTGGCTTAATGATAGATTTGTATTGCCATTAGCACAGACCATTAGGCAGAGCTGCCTGTGAGGCCAGGTGAGGTCATGAGAACTCCAGTAACCTTTAGAAACCAGCCTGTTCAGTAATACTAAACAGACAACAAAGTGGTACAAAGGTTATCCACAGACACTTCTAAAGAGTAATCCCAAACACAAACACACACCAGGAAAAATCTTGTAGCTTTTGAGTAATTATGAGAATCTCAGATAATGGTGGAATTTTGCAAAACTAAGTCATCAATTGTGCCTTAAATTATGGGTAGCACTGAACCATGAACAATTCTTTTCACCCACTACAACTGTTCTACAATACTGAAAAAGCATTTTCAATCTTGCTGGTTTCTTCCATTTTCTCTTTTTATGGCCCCACTGCTTCAGGTAAAACACATTTTATCTTCAGGCAACCACCACTGGGGTTTAAAAGATTTTGAGTAGTTTAACCTTTTCAAAATTTCTGCTGTTCTTGAATAATTCTACATTGATGCACAATGTGTTGTTTTCTGAGATCATTTAGCCTACTTCATCTTTTCTGATGGGTTCCAATTAACCGATTTCTTAATTATACATGTCCAGCAGTAATTATGAGTGTGCTAGCGGAACTGAACTTTCAGAAAAAAAGTGATTGATCACAGGTAATTTTGTGTATTTAATAATATTCTAAAATGATGTTTCTGTTAACTAGATATCTGCCTCAAAATGGGGGACCAAAAATTAAAAAATGAGAAAAACGGAACCTGCATCCAAACTGCTGCTGTTGGCAATCAGCAGCAGTACCGGTTCTTTTGAAGGAGGGCACAAAAGCGCTGGGGTCACTAGTTCAACCTGTAGAAAGTCAGACTGCATCAAAGATACCAAATGTGATTGTCAAAATCTGCTCTCTGAGACCTTGTGAGCAAGCTAAGCTGGACAAAGAAAGAAAGACAACAAGTGCTTTTAACAGACAACCACACCTCCTCGTCAAAGAGCCTGACAGTGTGACAGCACCGAACAGTGTCAGCATGGCAATGATAACAGATGACCAGGACAAAACTCTTTCAAGTTATTGGAAAAATATCGGAAACTAAAGCATGAACAGCTATGAGGTGGATGACCATCTCTTCAGACAGAGCCTGGTGAAGGTATGAAAGCTTATTAGGGAAGAAAAAAAACAGACAGAAGGAATGTGTCTGCCCAGGAAGGTCATGCTGTAATTAGAAAAACCTGTGGCCTACTGACTTCCCCAGCCAATAAACTGCTGTCACAGCCACCATCAACTTTCAGAAGATCATCTGAAACACCCTGGCATGTTAAGTGATAAAATGTTTTTCCTCTGCTTTGAAGTCTGAGGCGGGTTGTGAGGGGTGACAGGCATTTATTGTTGTCATGTAACAAATGAGATCACTCGCTGCTTTTATCAAGTCCTCATGTGTGCTTGGCTTGTTATTCATTGCTGTGCCAACCTTCCAATGTCACCGGTAGGGAGTCGGGGTAATTAAAAACAGTGACAGTTACAATATACTTTGGGAATGTGGGGATTTCTTCTAGAAATTCCTATATATTTTCATTTTATAACCACAAACTTCAATGTATTTTACTATCTCCTAAAAGTACAATTGTTCAGTAGAAGGAAAACTACATGTGATTTTCAAAATATTTTACAATTTAACTTCAGCCTCCTATTTTTTGATACCCCTGAAAAATTGTGCACTATATGCCTTCAAAAGTCAGATTACAAAGTCAGATTATTTCTAGTAAATCTCAGTAAAAATTTTGCTGATGCATAAAGGTTTGTTGGAGACAATTTGGTGAGCAAAAGGCATTGTAAAGAGCAGGGAGCAGAGCAGGAAGGTCAGGGAGAAAGTTGTGGAAAAGCAGGATAATATTATGAAACAATATCCCAGACAAAGCTCTGTCCAATCCATCATCTGAAAATGGGAGTAGTGTTGCACAACTATACACCGATCAAGATAATGTTGCAGGGAGAGGGCGAATATTAATGCACAATGCACTCTAAATAAATTTAGAAAATAATTTATTTTCCTTCAGCGTCATCTTCTTTATCACATAAAATCTCAATAAAATAAAAGCAACGCAGCAACCACTCCTACACTGAACCCATTCTCAAGGGATGTGAATGCTTTTGCTAAACACTGTAGTTTTGTTTTTAATAACTGCACAATTTCAAAGAAAAAAAGAGAGCAAGGTGAGGTTTAACCGCAATTTATTGCTTAAACTGAATCGTGCCTGTCTTTACAGAGAGGTGTGTACGTGCATGTTGTAGGAGTGGAAAGAGAAAATAAAAATTATTAGCTTCATAGTCTTCATTCTCAGACATCTCAAATCATGCAAAGTATATAATGGCTGGCCCCAAATATGCCACATTAGACTTAAAAAAGGAAAGAGACTGCCCAACCAGGTTCACTGGTTTCCCCAAGGGCCCTTATTTTGCTTTCCAGTAGGAAACACTGGGCGTGTCTAATGTGGATACACCTGAGGTTTGCGGGTGAGTGGGTGTGCTTTTGTGTGTGTGTGTATGTGTGTGTGTGCGTGTGCATGGGGGTGTGTGTGTATGTGTGTTGGGGTGTACACGAATGTGTGCAAGTGAAAGATGTGGTTTTGAGCTACGCCCTGCTAATCGCTGCCTGCTGGCTGCATAGTGCTTTGATAGCCGTGTAGGTCTGCATACTGAATGGTCTCCTTTGTAAAATCAGGTGCATTCCTCTCCAGTTTTATAAGTCCTACCATAACTGTCTGGACATGAAAATCTATGAAAACATGAATGGTAAATAGAAGAGCAAACAAGGGACAAAACCCCACTGAACAACTGTTACAAAACAATTTTGTGTTTATTCAATTTAGAAAAGGAGAATCGGGGAGAAATGTAATCAGAATGTAATTTGTTGACGTTTTAGAAACAGTTTACAAAAGAACACTAAAACCACATAACTGCTTGAATTATATCCTAAGGGGTGCCTGAGTCCAGTCCTCGAGAGCTACTATACCGTAACATTTAGATGCATTGCTTCGCCAACACACCTGAATAAAATTTATTGCGCATTATTGGATAGTTTGTTAAAATAATGTGCTCCGAAATTTCTCAACACTTATTCTGTCTGTGGATGTGAGAAAATAGCATATTTTTATTCAAGCTCCAAAGAATATGCAATTTGCCATCTACACATAGTTTTTAGTGAGAAGAGCAACTTTTTCATCCATTTTATGATTTTGAGAATAAATGAATGTAAGACAATTTATAGCTACAAGATCCAGAAAATGTGGCAACCTGTATAAAAAGGTTAGTGGTGAGACTTGTGTCCCTTCCACACATGCATCAGTTCCTAAAAGGACAGCCAGGTGTACAATGTGCAAACTAAGCCCCCTGGTGCTTTTCCATAACATTTTTCAAGCAGACATCTGACTCAAGAGAACTTTGTAACACGAACATATCATTTTCAGTGTGATGCAAGTCTGAACTCCTGCTGTCTGTAACAGAGACAAACTGAGGGGATAATTTGGCCTTTAGTTTGCTGTTCAGAGAATGATAGATGTGTTCTTCATTTATCAGAAAGTGAAATGCCTGTCCAAACTTTGCTTCTCTGTTACAAAACACTATAGTTGTGGCTTTAAAGAGTTTTCAGGGTTCTTAGTGTCATAAAGCTTTTAATTTGACAAACAGTAATAAGAGTGGGGGTGATTTCCTAATTCATAACTACCGATTAAATTATTTAGTGTATTAAAAAACTGCAACAAAAAATCAGGAGAATGAAATAAATGTCAAATGCCTTACGCAGAACAAAGTTGATATTCGCTCTCTTTCCTCTATGATAAAAATGTCAGACGATATTTTTATCCTCTAAAAATTTCTATTTGTATATTGGCATGCAAAACTCAGCTGTTATGGCAATATGACATCACGTGAGAAAAGTCAGACTACTTCCTTTTCTAAGTTAACTTATTAAGTGCTGCTTAATGACATACAGATTAAACAAACAAAAGGTGGCAGCACAGCTCATTGAACTTTAGACTGAAATGAATCATGAGTAAAATTAGTTCAAATGCAAATCTTACAAATTAAAAGGGTTCAACAAGCAATCAAGCATTGTATGACCTGTGTTAAATACGTTAGTACGTGATCAATTCCTTTCTTGAAACTTGTTTTTTCAGGATCATAGCTTACAGGTCATAAAAACCCATAAATGTGGATTACCACATAAATACAATAAAGAAAATGTAAAAAAAAAATGTATTTAAATTGTCAGTCTGCTGAATGTGTTGTACTGTATGTGCACTTAGTACCTTTAAGGTTCTTTTGCATTAATTACTGCATCAATGCAGTGTGGCATGGAGCCTCAAAAATTTCCTTGTAAAGACGCTGCACTTGATAAAACAAGTCCAACAAATGACAAGAGTTCCCGAATTATCGCGTTCTGTGAAAAGTTCAGTCCTGAAATCTGTGCCCCTCAAGAGTCTGCAAATATGATTTCAAAATAAAATGCATCTGAATAGAGAAACTTGGACAACTGAGCAGCAGTCCAGTTAGCCCAGGTAAAATGCTTCCAATCTGTTTTTGGTTGAGGAAAGGAAACCCTTCGGCCATGATAATAGTAACAGCAGACAAGATTTGGCTAAAATGTTGGGGTTTTTTTGTTTTAAAAAGTAACTGCTCGAAACAAAAAATACCTGCAAAAATACCTGTCCTTTTGTGGGAAATTTTTCCCACAAACGGGAAAGAAAACTCCTCTCCTGGTTGCAGATGAAGTAGAAAGAAAGCAGACGGCAGTGTAGGAATGTCTGCAATGTCAGCTGTTCTACTGAGCCTAACAGCAAGCAAAATAATGCAAAACAGGGATCAGCAGAAAATATTTTACTTTCAAAGAGGTTCAATAAATTCAGAGCCACAAACCACAACCTCAGAATTATCAGCTTTAGCAACACCTTTGGCATCAGAAACGTGAAGAACCACTGGAAAAAACACAAATACAACGTTGTAACCAATTTGCTTTGGCCTGACCTTTAGCAACAAATCACTGTTTTGTGTCAAAACAACCAAAGAGCTCATGGAAACTGCAGAGACAGCATGTACCATTCCCCACCACAGCTGAGGCAACAGAGTGCTTAGGGGTCTCTCCCTCATGCTTTTACTTTGTACACAGATCCTCTAAATCATGAACATTCCCTTCATTTTTGCACATAATCTCTCTGAAATGATGCTGGCTTTAATTAAGATTTACTTGTTGGGAAAAATGACATTTGAGTCTTGAAAACTGTGCAAATCACCAATTATATATATATATATATATATATATATATATATATATATATATATACTCACTCTCTCTTTTTGCAATTTGCCTTATCATCTGTTGTTTCTCATTAGAAAGATTGCGTCTCAGCTAAGCCATAAGGTGAGCTTTGGAGCACACAGATGTTATCAGAAATCAACACAATGAATGCAATGAAAACTGCTCGTATAGATTCTGTATCCAAGCATCTGCCCCCACTCAGTCTCAATAATGAAACGGTAATCCCTTAAAAAGATTGCCTTCGGGTCTACTTGAGAAATGTTTACGCTGTTGTAGCAGATGTGTGTGCAGCTCCTGTTTCTATGCTGTTGAACAACTTGTGACAACCACCCACCGTATGGGTGACGTTTGAGAACGCAACATTTATGCGTGTGTTTGTGTGTTTGTTTCTATGTGGAGACCATTTTCCTGACACATACTACGTTGTGGGGACCCACTGCTCTTTGTGAGGACTGAAGCCTGGTCCCACAGTGCGAAACGCTGTTTTTGGGTCAGGGGTCAGATTTAGGACTAAGGTGGAATGGAATGGAAAGTCCCCACAAAGATAGCCGCGCAAATATGTGTGTGTGTGTGTGTGTGTGCGGGTGTGGGCGTGTGTGTGTGTTGTATGTTGGGATACGGAGGAACAAACAGCCGGAACTGTTATCAGCCTCAGTGAGACAACGACAGAGCATGTCGCTGTGATTAACACTGTGTCTGACAGAACAAATGTCTGACAGCTGCTTCAGGCTGCCGCCCTAATTGAGTGAAAAGTCTAGTGTTGAGTTTAACCTCCAGAGGCATTACCTACCTCACAAAGTAACACTAAGCAATCAAAGCTGGGTCAAAAATGGCATTACTCTTGGTCACCTGAGGGGCCTATTAAAGATACTCCCATCACAACAGCAATGGTTTAATGCCAGACACTTAACACCAGAAAGCCAAGCTTTTAAGAGCGAACGATTTCTTTAAAAAGGGAAGAAGCAGGTCCCATGGGTCTGTTTGTTGGAGGAACTATTAAACGTTGGTGGGAAAATACATCCATAACAAAAAATAATTGACGAGGGCTGAAACATAAGGATGCATTATAAGATTTGGTCTGTGTTTAGACATAAAAATGCCTTTTATGTTGTTCATTATTTAGAGCATATTCCGCCTATAAACTAGTAAGCATCTCTGAAAGCCTCTACTTTTGTGTTTTGTTTTTCTTGTTCTTTTAGAGACCAATAAATCAACTGGTCTTTCTGAAGTGCAACTAGCTGGTCCCAATTTTCTTTCAAAGGAAACAAAGAAACTCATTTGAATAAGATGTATTTAGTTCAACAATTGAATATAACTAACACTGACCACAAGAAGAAATGTGCTACAGCGGACCCCCGGTGTTTGATGGGATCACAGACCGCAGCCGCCTGTGAATAGCTAAAAACTGCGAATAGGTGAAATCCCTTCCAAGAAACATTATGAATGCCCATTTCAAGAGTTTAAAGACCAAATATACCTTAACATACATTAATATGCATAACGGAAACTGTGCTAGCTCTACTGCAGAAGCTAACTTCTATGGACTTCCTAGAATTGAAAAGTTATGAGCGGCTGGCATGTAAAAGAGCTGACAACAGATTCAACCGAGCAAGTAGCACAGCTACCTAAAAATATAAAGTAGGCCTGCTTTATATTAGAAAATAAGAAACCGCAATAATATTTGTAAATATAAACATCGGCTGTGATGACTATTTTCTTCTTTTCCGTGATTCTTAAGCCTTGAGACTATGTCCAAATGGCTAAATATTAAATTAGAATCAAAATGAAAGTTCATAAAATTTAAAATGCATTAGTCAGCAATTAATGCACTTCAAACTGTCCTTTGTTATATGAATATTGCAAACATCGACATCGTGATGAAAAAATATTTGCAGTACATTGCCCAGCCGTAGTTAGAAGTCAACAAAAAATCAAAAAGACAACAGAAGTTACAGGTAATATTTTAACTATTATAATCAAGATGCTTGAGTCTATATGCTATGGTTCCATGCTGGTCTGTGTGATGTCAGAACCAAACCAGAGGAAATGGCAGATTTCTATATATTGCTCCTTGATCTTTCGCTACTGAAAAGTATGAAGAAAAAAAGCATGGCTGCTAATGTTTGAAGTTCTGAAATTTCTGCATAAAAATAATTCTTTAAATTCAGTAATGTAACAAACCATAACTCTGCTTGCAGCCAGAGTTGCAGAAAAACCTGATTTTATATTCTAAAACACCACTGCCAAAGAGCAGATACAATAAACTAAAAAAAGAAGTGAATCTGAACATAGAGTCCTTGCAGGATGAAAATTTCCAGAAGCAAAAGGGGAAGAAAGATCTAGGAGGAGCACAAGATGGAGAGACTGAATTAGCAAAGTTTGTGTTTTTGTGGTCTTGGCAATGGGGAGATCCCAAAGGAGAGCTAATGACTGTAGTGGTATCTGGCATGAGGACCAAGTTTCCTTAACCATATTTAAGTTGCTTTCGGTCCATAGCCACAAAGTCATAAGCAACATCTGCTGAGGTATCTTGCAATTATAGCATTATCAAAGTCTTTCCTCCCATTTATTTCCACTGTGAAATATACTGCTTAGATTTGCCCAACGTTTTGCCCTAGTTAAAACAGCCAGTCTTGACTAATGAAAACCATTTTTACTGATGGGGTGAAAATTATATTTGTTCAATCATGTAATAATCTTTTAGAGGGGGTATCATATTTTTCATGCACATAGTGCCATTTTATAGCACAATCAAGTAACCATGTTATCTTCAGTTGTTACAAAAGTTTTGTATATGTGAAACAACTTTTAAAAAATTTGACTTTGCAATTTATCATTTCCACATTGTTGAGCTTTATGTGCTGTTATGTTATTCCCTCATTAAAAATATAACTGAAGTGTTGCTTTGAATCTTTCAAGCATATTTGAGAAATCTTTTAATCTCCCTTGGCAACCATTCAGCTGAACAAATGCTTGGTGTGACCGAGCGCTGTCTTTGAGGACAAAGCTCCTTCTTGGAACTGCAGTTTCAAAGCTTTGGCCTCACAAAGCAGCCCTGGCCTGCGACTCGCCCACTCAACTCCTTCAGACTAGCCAGAAGCAATTAGCAAACACCTGGTGGAGCTGCTTATCTAATTCTTAAAGAGAATTGCGATAAACAAACCATTATTATAATGGTGATCAAAAATTGGCTGCTACTACTTCTTTTCACACCTTTTGTCTTTATACATATATATATTTTTAATGGGAAAATGCTGAAACCTTTAGAGCAGTGTTTCCCAACCCTGGTCCTCAAGGCACACTGCCCTGCATGTTTTAGGTATTTCCTTGCTTCAGTGCAGCTGATTTCAATTGATGACTGATTAACAGGCGTTTGTTGAACTGCAATCAGTTGAATCAGGCACATTAAAGCAGGGAAACCTCTAAAACATGTAGGACAGTGTGCCTTGAGGACCAGGGTTGGGAAACACTGCTTTAGAGGATGACAGGTAAAAAAAAAACTAAATAAATTACGGAGTTTAACTTTAAAAGTTGAAAAGAGAGCTGTCTGCTCCATGGAGGAACAACAACAGGGGACAGTGGCCACTGCTCAGAGCTGAAACTCTGTGACCTCTCATCTGTCTGAAGTGACCTGAACAAGAGAAAGGAGTGACCAACTTTTATTGTCTTGGCATGTGAAAAAGACAAGGAGCTGCTTGGGCTTGATAGATGGCGGCCAACTGAGAAAAGTGACACTGGGAATAAAAAGCATTGTATCCCGCCATGCAACATTCGACCCTCCCAGATTTCACATGCTCAAATTCCCTTGTATTCAAGTGTAGATGTGTGTTAATGTGCTCTGGATAACAAGGGAGCTGTGTTGAATCAGTATATGCAAGACAGGTTTCAACAGCCTCATGAAAAGCTATGCATGCACACTTTTTTAGTCGTTTCTTTTGCTGTTATACGCTAGAAAAGCAGTGGAGGTGGTGTGACGGCGTACATGAAGCAACTCTTTCCCCTGTGATTTCAATACTGACTGAGTCAAACAAAAGCAACAAAGACAGCAGAGCTATGAGACATGCAACTATATCAGAACTGCTGAATCAGACTGCAGAAACCACCACCGAGGTGATGGAGCAGGTCGGGGCTGGTAGATGGAATATAAACACACAGTGTCATCATGGCCTTCCAAGAAGGATCATTGGAAGAGGCAAATTATGTGCACAACAGACTAGTCTTCAATGTACAGCTAAGGATGATGCACAGTTAGTCACAGTAGAAGGCTAGCATACGAATTTCAAAGAAAAACATCTGTTATGACATAATAAGGGTGTACCTCAAGTCAAAATTATAGCTAAACAATGGGAAGTATACTACGGTACTCTTTGAGTGTGAAGCGTTTAGCGGTAGCTGCAGGAGTGTGCAGCTGATGACTTGTTGTATGTGAGCAGTTCATTTTCTTTTCTGCATTTCCTTTTAGACTGACTAAACTCCTAATATATCTAGGGCATTTTATTTTGAGTTTTATTTTAAATATAAGTGCAGTTTAAAAGTCCAATCAATAGCAGTTGCCCCCAGTTAGGAACTGAAGGCATAACTTCAAAAGACTGTGACACCTTGCATGGCATTGTTTTGTACAGGCTCAAACAATGCATATGAAATTATGACCATGTATGGAGGTTTTCAACTTTTTTTCAGGCTTGGAGCGACTCAATCTGACGCAACACAATTTGGTAGATGAATTTTAAAGTGCGCATATATACATAGATTTGGGTAATGGGGAAAAAAACTATTTATTTTTAAAGGGTTTACTATTACACTATATTTGAAGTGAACATATTTTATTATTTTTTTCAAACAGATATTTTAAAACTACAACATGCTATGTAAGCAATTAGTGCAGCTCAACCACTAAACGAGAATGCGGACCTATTCCATGACAGACAGAGATCCAAATCTCAAAAGGATAAGACAGAACATTTCTGAAAACAGCTAACATAGCTTCAACATGTTAGCAGCATGCACCATAGCACAACTACTGGTTGTGCTATGGTGCATTTAATGACTGAAAAAGAAATAGATTTTGGAGTTTCCAA
Organism: Gambusia affinis; assembly: GCF_019740435.1. Classification (NCBI taxonomy): domain Eukaryota; kingdom Metazoa; phylum Chordata; class Actinopteri; order Cyprinodontiformes; family Poeciliidae; genus Gambusia; species Gambusia affinis. The sequence continues at coordinate 17,245,257 of NC_057878.1, forward strand.
CTAGATTCAAGGCCAATAAACCTGAAAATCATCTAATCTCTAAGTTAATTCTTTATGTGTATCTAGTTAAAAAAGTAAACTAACTTACGATTAATCAAAGTGAAAGTAACCTGGTAATGAGGAACTGAAAGCTGAAAGAATACCAAACTATTGATAACAGCCATGTTAAAGTTTAGGACAACATCACAAATATAGAAACAACTCCTGTATGGATTTTAGTAACAGCACACTTAAGTTTACATTACAGACAGAATTATTGGCAATGATACCAAATTATAGCTCAAAGCCATTATTTACAAACTTCTTTATTAACTAAATTTAGATTTTAACAAAAGAGAAAAATTAAAAGTCCAGAATTTATAGTCCAAGCCTAATATTATTATGCAACAGTGACAAAAGGAAACACACAATGATTTTTCTGTACAACACCATGGGGTGCTTTTTATGTAAGACTTAATATATTTATGAATATAAATCCTAAAATGAAAATTTATTTGATTTAGTTTCTTTAGCTACTCTATGTTTTTGCATTAGTTTCTCCAGTGTATGCATTAGTTGTCTTATAGTTTTTTACTGGGTGTCCAGGTAGAAACCTCAGCATTTAATCAGAAATAAATACATGAAACAAACAGATATACACATACCTGATTCCTTCTTGTTCCCTTTGCCTCCATCTCTATTCTTCTTCAGCACAGCCTTGAACATGGTGAGGTTCCTGGAATCCTCTCTTTAAGGCCCCTGAAGGAAAAGTGTATACAGTGAGTCCCTTACATGCTTAGCCAAAGCTGCAATGCATCCATTGTTCCTTAAGGAGAACTGAGGAAACCGTCCTGCAAAACAACCAGTTTCATTGTTAAATATATGTTATTGTCCATGCACCTGCAGAAAGGAGACTCGTTTGATGCAGGATGTTTATCAAAAGAAACCTCTACAAGTTAAAGTTCCTAAAACCTGATAACACGGTGGGTAAATGTTGCATATGTTGAGTTTTCCCACCACACTCCCAAACCTGCAGGTCATCAGCAGAGGGAAGCATGGAAAGAATGCTTCAATATTTGAACAGAAAAGGACAAGTTCTGTTATCGTCTTCTGCAGGAAAACACTTGGTCGAATGCCCCGAATTCCACACGTAATTGATGTTATGTGCCTGAGCTACAGGGCTTTCAATTAATATCCTAGGCTTTCTAAGACTGCTGTGTCTTAGGAATCCTCAGAGTTAAATGTTACGAAATAAAGTCAAGGTCCCGTCTGGTTGTGCTTGTTTGCACTGAAACTATTCTTAGTCTTATGTTGTTGCTCCATGGTTAAAACATTCCTAATGCAGCAGCAGCAGTTCTGACAGTTAATTGTAGGGGATTTCTTTTTTGTTTCTAACCCTTTAAAAATGCATCATGACCTCCTGCAGTTTATGATATTATACTAGCAATTTCAGAGAATTTTTTTTCCACTGAAAACATTGATTTCTAGCCAAATAAGGACACATAATCTGCAAATAAAAGCAGTTCTGAGCCAGAAGCCAGTCTCCACATTATCTCACTGTTCCTACTGTTGCTGTGGGAGATGCTATCGATTTGCCCTTTTTCATCCATGATGGTGTTAGATGGAACTCTGAAGCAAACCTTCCACCTGATTGGTTACTGGAGTTTGATGGGGTGCATTGCGAAACTTTAAATCATTTCAACTCCTCTGTGGCCAGTCAATAAATAAACTTTTTATTGATTTGGAGACTTCCTAGACAAGCTTTTGATCAATGCTGGAGAAATGTACTCTACTCTATATTTATTTTCATCATTTAACAGATGATATGATTGGTTAGATGTGTTGGAGAATGCTTGAACAGCTGGACAGTATGCAACATTTAGCCTAAACCTAAATCTACTAATATCCAGACTAAAACTGAAAATAGAGATAAAATTGGCCAACTTTAACCTGATCAGCTCTACAGGTGAAATGCTGAAAAATCTTAACATTTTCCCTACATATTAAATGCATCAAAAAAGGAAATATACCATCTTCAGTCAATGAACACATTAAGGAAACACACATTCCTAAATTTATATCTTATTTTTATTGATAATAAAAATAAACAAAATGTATACATGCTTTGATGTATAGAGGTTAATCCTGTAGTTCCTTTTGTCTCGAGATTACTACCTCCAAGAAATGTTTTTTAAAAAAGCAGATTGGCCTTCATAATACTTGAAATCAGTTTCTACAAGAAAAAGGTTAAATCAGAAAACTCTTTGGCTTTAAAAATGACTAGAGAACCAGAGACTACTCGGCTCATGTTATTAGATTAAAGAATCTTCGTCAATGACTGGTACAAACTTAAAAATAAAACTAAAAATTCCAGTCTTTCAATGATCAGTGAATGCACAATGCCTAAGATTCCAAGTTTCTACCTAAAGAAGTAGATTCAACAATCATTTTAAAAATGAAGTCAGAGAAAGTACGTCATATATAATTATACATATTTAATCACAACCTTTGTTGAAATATCAATGTGTATCACAATTGCAAGGAATGCTTGGATTCAGTATTTGTTATGTACCATTTTCAGTTGAATGCATTAAAGTTCTGCCTAGTTTTATTATATTTGGACAATTGAATAGACTCTTCTCTAAACTTCTCTAGATGCCCAAATAGGAGGATTTTATTCAATGACTAAGTTCCTAGAGTTAGTGGAGAGTGGTGGGGACATAATAATAAGCAAATGTCTTAAAAATTACAGTTATTCACAAAGGATATATTTATATTTCAGTATTTCCTTAAATTTAAAAGCCATAAAGGAACCAATTTTCTATGTCAAGTCTGCGGTTCATTCATTGTTATCCTATAGAGACATCAAGACTTAAACAGGTTGACAATATAATAACACATCATCAGTCATTATAATTGGAGATATTAGATGCTGAAATAGATTACAATCCCAACTCTGTGATAATTATGTCTGTTTTAAAATAGTAAAATCCCTTTTTTCCAGTCACTGCTTTGAACCGCTTCGTTCACATCCTCCCCTACCATTGCTAAAACAGAGCAGAAAATCAACATTATCATTCACAACTTCTCCTTCTGTTCGCTGATTGGCCCAGTAAAAACATCTACCAGAGGGAATCCAAGTGAAGGGGAGAAAGGCCAAACTGTGCTATAGGCGAGATTTTATTCAAGCAGGATTGCACAGGGAAACAATAGCCAAGCTACTACCACCAGGTTTAGCACATTTCTGTAGAAAAATGCCTGATATATTACACAAATTTAATAACTGTGCCATTCTGTATTCTAACAAACTTGTGTAGATTTTGCAGGAATGGCACAGTGCACTACATTGGCTACTAAATTAAACAGTTGAGTGCTATCATATGGAAATATGCTGCTCATCTCCACAGTTACAATGAATAACACCCAAAGGAAATGAGATACACCCTTTTAAAACCCTAAAAGAAACAACATGACTAATTTTTTCCGTACCTTTTTTTCCCCCCTTTCAAAAGCTACCAGAAACAGACTCACACACATTATAAAGCTCAGAATAAAAACTGTCATGTACTGTACCATCACATTTTATTCACAGTTAAGCCACTGTCAGGCATTAATTAGACCTATGTAACAATGACACAAAGATCAGCACATACCATTGTACAAAACTGTTTAATTGGGGACATAGCTGTGACCTTTCAGAGAAAGGCTCCTTAGAGAGGAGCCGTGGACTGTATGGTATGCAGGATGATGGGATCAAGATTCCTCAAGCTCAGGACCATCCAACTGCATTTAAGACGGGTTCAAATACATACAAGGCCCCCTTAGAAGGGGCCTCTCAATATTACCACACAGCAGTGAAAGCTGCTCAGAGGTTCACAGGTTTGCAGACACATGCTGGTTGAACAGACATAACAGACTGTAAACATTCACACCTACTAATAGAAACAGCAGAAAACCATGGTCGCCTTGCCCTCTTTGGTTATTTAAAAAGAAACAACAATGTAGCTGTCCAACGTCTTCAGGGACCTTGTGGCATTTTTACCCAAACATATTTCAGCCGGGAGATGGTTACTTTGAAATCGCCTAAAGTAACAATGAAGTGCAGTGTTAAGACGGGTTCTTTTCAGGAAAGAGAAATTGAAGTCTCTGCTGGTTCAAAAGGTGCCGCCGGTTATCAACGAGCCTGTTTTCTAGGTCATTCGTCATGTGATGCAGTTCAAATCCAAACAAGCTGTGAAGAAAAGATCCTCACCTGCACAATGTTGACATGACATGGGGTTAATAGGGCCATGTGGCTACTCCAGTTATCTAAGAAAAACAGCTTTATAGAGAAAAAATTGGATTGTTGGCTCAGAATGCCACTGGTAAGGAAGCACTTTACCTCAACTGGATGCTGGTGAGTAAGAGTGAACTTTGTCCTCTATTAGGTGGCACACAATACTGAAAATACTCCAATCATAACCACTCCTCTCCAAGTAAACAGCTATTTCCCACTTTCAGCGTTCGCTTTCCAGTTGAAATGTTATGCCAGCTGTCTTTATCGACCAGTTTCACATGAATAATGGTGCTCAGATTTTAACACAGTTGGCATAGCAACATGGAAACTCTCAAACTGGTGCCGACCTTCGAAATGCTTTGATAAATGCTGTCGAGAAGTGGAACATTTAAATTCTCATGTGAACTCTGTAATTATCTATTCTCTTGTTGTCCATTCGAGGAGGGCAGGAAACAGAACCGGCCTGGTCTGTGAGTTCAAGTGCTTCAAAACAATGGCGGAAAAAAAAAAATCTTTTAAACAGGAAGCGTGGGGAGTAGGTACGAAGGACAGCAGTGTCAGTCACTGTAAACAAAAGGTTATTATTCACACCAGAGCTGAAGGGAAAATACAAACTAAGTGATATTTATACTGAACAACTCTACTGGTTCAACTTCTCCTGTATTCATGCCAGCGAACAGAGACATAGTCCTTGCACAGAAGGGAAATGAATCACCTCGGAAAAACCTCACTTCCTCTCAAGTGTTTTTACCATTTTATGGTTACTGATTATATTTTTCTGATCTTTGTTTAAAACCATTCTAATTTAAAAATAATTGTTAAAAACACTCTCTTAATATTGGTATTTACTTTAGGGACGATTCTTACCCTGAAATAAGTCTGTTTTTGGTAAGACGTGTACATCAACACCAGAAGAACAGGGAATGTCCTTTTAGAGAGTTTGACTGAAGCTGTAACAAATATGGGCTTAAAAGCCAATCAGCGAAGAAGAAGTCAACTTCTAAAAAGTTGCCTTTAAAAAAATACACGGACACAGGAGATTAATATTTGGAGACATGTCCTGTGGGCTGATGAAACTAAATCTGAAATGTGTGGCCATGACGATCATCACTGCATAAGGAGGAACAAGGAAGAATCTTGTGTAAGAAAACATTTGATTATACAATCTTAAAAAGTGAATTATGAATTAAAATTATGGATGCTTGATATTTTGTTACTAACTCTGATGCCGACTAATATTAATAATTTTTTTTAGCATTTTGATATCGGTCAGATAAAACTGGGCCGATATTAACAGCTAATATTTATTTCTATCTTGTTGCCATTTGTTTCGTAAATTTGCTGTGTTTGTTTTTGTAAATGTCATTTTGGTGGATCCCTAATTAAAACATTTGTTTTATTCACCCACATTTCAACAGCAGCTTTATTTACTTTTCATTTAAATTATTGTCTTCTCATAAAAATCTAACTGAGGCAAAACTCACACCTAATCAGGTATAGCAAAGCAAAACCGAACATAAAATTTAAAGGGATCCACATTTAATAAATCATAGGAACAGCCTAAGAAGAAAGTGCAAATTTTCTTTTTTTTTTTTTTAAGTCGCTTAGACAACAGAGCAAAATAAAAAAATCACAAAGGAAAGTACTTTCTAGAGTTGCCGTCACTTAACGCAAAGGATGACAACTGATATTAATCAAAAACCCTCTGATAAGTACAACTCATCATCTAACCAAGTGCTGACAGAAATCTATCAGAGGAAAATAATTCTTCAATGATGTAGAATTTGACAAGCTCCCTTTCTAAATTAATTGAAAACTGAAGAACATCTTTAAAACGACCAAATATTTTAATGCTTTTTTTTTGGACTGTGTTTTCTCAAATTTCATAAATTTGAACTTCATAGGATTTACTACAACCAACAGCACATTGTCTCTGATGAGATATAACTGTTAGCTATCGAGAAGGTTGAGGATTTTTTGGTTGTTTCTCATGCTTAAGGCGGTAATTAAAAGCTGCCTCAGCTGTAGCAGTGACTAAACCTTTTCATCTGCAAGGTGTACCTCTAGAAAATTTGAAACAAAGCAATCATGACTAAATCACTTTATTACACCCAATGTAAAAAATAAAAAGAGACAAATGACTAAACTGGATTTATTTATTTGTCCTCCTCTTCTCTTCCCATCTTTAACAAACAAAAATGCACAACTTCATTCTATCTCCTCAAGAGAATTGCTGCCACTACCTTCTTCCATTTCAACATATTAAACTTGATCGCACTAGTACTGATTTGCAGTTCACAGTTAATGAAGCTCTGGAGAGAAAAGAAAATAAATAAACAAACAATGGACCACTGAAACTTCAGGTAAATTTGACATTTGCCTCCTAGGAACTCTGGTATTTGACCAAGAGTAAAACATTGACAGGAATGTTTTAAAGTCTAAAAGGAGGTTCCAGCAACAAACCACTAATGATATTGTAGGGGGTATTTTAGTGAGGACATTATTTATTCACCTCATCATTCATATAGAGAAAACCTTCTCTGTCACTAATCAATTCTTCCTTTATCAGTTAAAATACAATCAAAAACTACCAAAATATTATTTTTAGATATCATAAATTAGGTAAAGCTATTGGTGAAAACACAAAAAATACAATGGTTTTATAGCGACATTATTGCAGAAACATAGTCAATTGATGGGACAATCTAATAAAGCCAAATGAGATCCTTTTTCATTGATTCATTGTTACATTACGAGCACATCCAGCTGAGGACAACCATCTTCTTTGCATGCCTTTTTTGTTGATGACTGATTTATTAGTAGGTTGGTCACTCATCTTAATTGCCTCCTTCCCACATGCAGAGATGAAGACCAGAGAAGCATTAAAGGAACCGGATAACACATGTTCTACACAACAGTGACATGTGGAGATGGTAAAATTGTTAACAAAAGAAGGACATGTTCAGTTTTTAAGAGCTTTATCGGCAATAGTCTTCCTAAGAGATAACACATATGTTCTGCAGTTTGTGTGTTGCACACCAGCAAAGGTAGCTACTCATATTCTCTTTAAACTCTACGGATTACAGACCCTAATATGCATCTGCTTCCCAAACAGGTTTTCACTGAGCAAATGACTATATTAATGTAACACAAGTTGTTAAATTAACACCACTAATCAGTGCTCTCCTAATCTCCCCTTGGCCATTTCTGTGAGTTTTAGAAAGTCTGAACTGAAATGTAAATCAGTAACAGGTGCGACTGAGAGGTCCTTCCAAACACAAGTTAGAGAATAAACATCCACATATGGGGTCTTTGGAAGTGTCCATGTTGAGCCTTCTTTATGGTCATCAGGACATTTAACCCTATAGAAGACGGCTCCATCTTTAGGATGAACCATCACAAATATACCAATGTGGGACAAGCCAGCAATTTTATAACAGCAAACATTTTCTACCATTCTCGTCTTTAACTTTTTAATAAGTCACAGAAGGTTTTCCCTGCTTGTACATACATATGGTGGTGTAGAGATGCTGTTCCTCCACCTGCTGCTGTGCACTGCCAAACAACTGGTTAAAAGAAGGACTCCAAATCATATCCTAATTTACACGTATCTACTTGTAGACAGTAAAGGAGCACCAGCTGTAGCTCTGTTTTGAAGCTTTAAGCAGGATGTCCTTAAGCATCTGACTTTATGTATATGAAGTCAGGTTTATTGTGCAAAACCTTTTGCAGGTTTTGCACAATAAACACTGAAAATATTACATTTAGCTGGTGTTCACAAAATAATTTTGCCTGAAGGAAAAGCTGAAGTAAAAAAAATGTTTTAGCCTTAATAATTGAACTTTTAAATAAGTTTGAGGAACATTCTTTTTTTTTCAGTTTTCTGAAACAATAGCATAACTTTACACATTCAGGATTTGGCATTTTCAGGTTAGACATAATGCCATATGTTTTAGTTATCATACCATAAAAGGGGGGCAATCGGTTCAATTCAAAAGCACAACAAAGGCTTCTGTAAGACATTACTATTATTACATAATGCCATTTTTTCAAAAGGGGCTTGTTTATGATCCTCCATTCCAAAGCTGTGAGCACATGAATACTTTCCTGAGGATCAACTTATTTTGTAAACAGAAAATCCAGACAAGAGAACAAAAACAATCAGTAGGGAATCATCAATTGTGGCTGAAGCTTTCCAAATAAAAATCAATGAATGATTTCTGAGTTTGGCTTTGAGGCAAACTGACAGATAATATGTTAAAAGGTACAATGAATAATAATGTGATCACACAAGTTATTTTTCCTATTTAAGTTGAAGCCCATTGTGCTCACTGAAACACTGACTTATAAAGAATTTCAAAGAGTTTTCCTAAGACCGTAGCTCGCCAAAGCAAACTGCGATAAAAGTAACATAATTTGTTTAAAGCAGATTAGAGGTGATGCAACCTAATGCGTTCCAGAGTAACACTCTTTGCTCCATAAAATACCATACAGTCACATGGCTAGGCAGGAGCAAAGACGTTTGCCTCATCTCCAGCAGAAATCTGCATCACTGCACTCAGTGAACAAACTTTTTAAATCTGGACTTTCTGCTTGGGAGAAGCTGTGAAGCTGTGAAGCTGCCTTTGAAGGACAAAACCATTCAGCAAAATAACAGCAACGACTCAGTATGTACTTTCTGTCAGGTCACTGGTTCCCATAAGTTTCCCTCCTCAGCCATCACAATGCAACTCTGATGCCAGCATCTTTTATTGGCCAGTTGGCTGTGGACCATGGGAACCAGGCTCTGCATAGACTGAGAGGGGAAAGACACCCCCCCCATTCTTCCCCCTCTCTTAACAAGATGACTGCGCTGTAAAGCAGGCATCTTCCAACAGACAACTGGGACAAATCAAGCTTTGGCACAAAGGCATGCAAATCCATCCTGATGGTTTCATCGTCTGTGTAAAATTAGATGAAATTATACTGGCAAGTTAACACAGCACAGTCGCATGATCTGACCACAATGGTTTTCCATAACGTCTTTCCCACCTGTTGCGTTTCTAATGAAAAACAAGCTCTGTCAAGGTAGAAAGCCAGGTGGTTGTACAGACAAAAACTCTCAGAAATCTGATCAGAGAGGACATTGAATCAATGAATTTATGAGCTAATATCAAAGTCAGCTCCCTTCTGATACGTCCTTTAAAAACGTTGAAACACAACTTTGATTTTCAAAGCACCGGACAGAGTACCACTCGTTATCTGACGACAACCAGAGAACTGCTCAGGTTATATACACCCAGCCTGTCTGTCGTCAAACTTCAATGACTCAGTTTAAGTGGGTGGACAAAATTACTGCACTTTAACCCTCATATAAATCTGGGCTGGCTTCTGCTTTTATAAAATGCCCCATCCAGTCTCAAAATACAGACCGGGATGAGCATCAAACAGGTCAGCATAGTTGGAGGAAGTATAACCAGTGTCTTCAAACATCTGATCAGTGAGGCATTAAAATTAATCTTCCTCTTTATAAAATGTGAATCTAGCTAAAATGTCTCAATATGATATACTTTGATAATTAATAGTTCATTTAAACTGACACCAAGTTAATGTTTGAAAGCTGTCGGAAGCAAACTTTGACTTGCTGAAGCTTGCCCAGTAATAATGCCAGAATCAGATTAGTTTTGTTGAGCTTTGTGGGAAATACAAACTCTAAAATGGCAGATCTAATAATGGATAGATTATCAACCAAGTAAAATAACTGTTAATTGCAGCATTAATGTTATTATTGCAGCTCTAGTTTTTATTTGAATGAAGCAATCACCATATAATATCTATAGTCTCTATTACATAGCACATTATTGGTTGATGCTTTTATAGAATTTAAAAGTAGGAAATAACAAAATAGTAGCATTTTTTATTTGGAATTTTCCCAAACACATAACAGCAAAGGGGGAAAAAAAATGGTGATTTCAATCACTGGCCAGTTGATTGGAGGATCCCCGGTTTCTTGTAAGAAATGTTCTTATCCTTTGGTACATCTAATAAATTTTCCCTTGTATGAACCCAAGCATAGTGTTTCTTGTTAAGACTAACCCTCAGTCAAAACAAGCAAAACCTATGATGCATTCATGAACCATAACATGTAGGAGGCTGAAGTCTTTGTAGATGTTCTGCTGTCTGGGTTTTGGACTTCTTTTAGAAGAACATTCAATAAACAATGTGTGAAACATATATTTTTGTTTAAATGTACAAAGTACCTTACTGTCAGTACATTTGCAGTTTTTACTCCAACTATTTGTGATCTTGTAACTGGTTGTACTGTCGGCCTTGTATTTGCCATCGAAGGTTGCAGTTTAAGAAATTTCTGAATTTCAAAATAGTATTCAACCACAAACAGGGTTCTGCTGGAGGGCAGTTCAATTGCAGTTCCACTAAATATGTGATGGTTCAAAATTCATTTACAGAGCAACAGCAACATAAACGTAACAGTGACACAGAAAATTTATAAGGTCAATCAGTGCCAGCTTTTACAACCAAATGACAAACATTATTAGGTAAAAGTGTCATGGTCAGGAGAAGCTTTGCTGCAGCAAAATCTATCCAGCTCACCATTAAATATCCACCGTAGACTGTATCAGAGGGGGCATGAGGAAAAATAAATAAACAAGTAAATAAAAAATTTAAATGAAGCTAAAGCAGAATGGAAACTGTGCAATAGAAAATACTCAAATATGCAAGTTAGTCCAATAGATAACTAAGTGAGATTTAATTAATGTGATGATTCAAGTCAAAGCCCAGATCTTGATATCCTTAAGGTTTTGTTGCCATGACTTGAAACCGACTAAAAACATCTGGAAGTTGAAATAATTAGGAGGGTACTGGTGTCCTCACTCTGACTTGACAAGCTCTTTTGAAATATGAGATTTACTTTAGTTGCTTAAGTCCAACTAAACCACTTTCTACATCTAAACAAAAATATAATTCAGCCTCAGTTTGGAAATATTTTTAATAGAAAACTAAATATTTAAAGGCATGTCCTCACATTTTTCACACTGCTGTATAAACCACACTCAAACTGATCCAGAGGAATTACCAAATTTAAACTGCGTTCGTTAGTAAATAATCCAATTAAAGCACTGCTACTTTGAAGACTTATATGCGCAACGCATTTCTTCATGTTAGCGTCCTGAGTGATGAAACAGCGGTTAAACGCTTTCATTTAGCGTCAGTTTTGGAGTTTGAATGGTGCGTTCGCTGATGTTCAAAGCAAACTCAGCCTAAAAGTTCAGCGAGTTTTATAACTGAAACAAAAAGCAACGAGAATATATAAAAACGAGGCAGAAATATTTAGTTGGAGTTACAGTGAGTCAGCTGTCTGCCCTGCTGCCTTCCATGACTCCTCAATGGACATGTCTCGGCATTCCTCCTCCTCACAAACTTCCAGCTAAAACGTGACACATCTCCCCTGAACTCCTCATACATCCTCCCCTCAACAGTCTGCAAAATAGCACTTCTAAAGTCTTACCTGGTAAATGTCATGGAGATCACAGTGCTGGAAAAGGAAAAACGTTCTCCCGGTTCTTACAGCGTACTTCCACACGAACTCAGTCCCAGACCCAGTTTGATTCAGCAAGGTAGACTACGAGCACGCCGGACTCCTCCTTTTCCTACTTCTTCTCCTCCTCTTTTCCCCGGCATGAGGTCATCTGGAGGCAGAGCTCAGTGAACAAAGTCCCCGTCCTCCCTCCTCTCACTGGAAAAGCCTCATGGACATGAAAGGAAGCAGGAGATAAAAGCTGCAGGGGCTCAGGGACAGAAATATATAAAATATAGTCCACACAAGATTTCCTCAAAAAAATTTTAAAAAGAAAAAAAATAAAATTTAACTGTTATTCACTTTCCCGAACCCAAACAAATGCAAGTTGTAACACAATTTTGGCTAAGTTTGTACGTGGAAGATTTGTTATATATTGTTTAAAGCTACTCACCATTGTTTCTCTAAAATCAGTCACTTTCTTGATATAGCTAGATAATCTTCTACAAAAAAGCAAGTTATAAAGGACAGTTTTTCTATTTATTTTATTATTTTGTGAATGTTAAAAGCAGTCATAAGTCTAGTGATATCATGTAAGGCAGTTCCAGCATATAATAGCTGCAGAATTATATGGCTCGAAAGAATTAGGGCAACCAAATTAAAATCTCTGCTCATCCATATTTTACCTCGAAAAACTTTTTAGTCACTGTAACTGTTTACATTTTACAACAAGAGCTTATCTTTTAAAATAATACCTTCTTTTCCATTACTGGTTTATTATAAAATTATCACATTACAAAGGATACATTGGTGACATCATAAAGGGAAAAAGCAGCTGATCAGAGACCATCTGAGTATGTTTTGATCACTTCATTTTCTTTAATGAGTGTTTTCGATATCCATTTTTCAACACATACCCTTGTTCAAGCTCTTAGGAATTTTTATTCATGTCATTATTTTATATGCTTTTGTTTATCCATATTTGTTGTATGATAAGAAAAAGTATTTGACAAGATTGACCCTGATGTGAAGTGGAAAAATTGTGCCTTTCACGTGAAACTGCACAATAGCCGTAATCAGTTGCTCATCTTGGAATGTGGAAAAATTCTGTTATTCTTTCCCTCCCTCATCAGTTTATATGTGGTTATTAGCTTCAATATGAAAATAACATCTAAATATTATTTTATACTCATCTGCTTTTGACTAATAAGAATAAAATCAGTTGTATTTCCACCACTTTATGATGAGAGTTTTCAAACAGTACAATATAAAGTAAGTGGACAACTGGAATATTTTTTAAAACAAATTCACAGTTTTATGTGTTTCAAACTCAATAATAAAACACATACAATGTGGTTGTGGGCAGATTTCTTCACCAAAAGACTTTTGATGATGACAACAGCGGCAAATATGCACAGAAATCAACCAGATAGAAAAACTGCAGCTGGGATATACAGTTATGGAAAGTGAACAGTTTAAGTTCTGCAGGCAATTATTGTTTTTGTCAGTTTCTCTATCCACAGCAGTTTATAATATGACTTTGGGACTCATCTGAGTCAAGCTTTGGCTCAAAGATTTGAGTCTGAAGTCCTGAAACTCAAATATAACTTCACTTGCATAGGCTCATTTTCTTTCCTCAGGCCCTTTAGGTAGCTTGATTTTTGTGCGATCTGTGATCAAGCCAAATAAACAAAAAGCAGAATTTGCTTTTTTTTTTTTTTTTTTTTTTTTTTTTTTATTACTTCAGAGTAGTTTTAGAAAAACAACATATTTTGCTAAATGTTGTGGTGAAGTCTTTATTTCTTTAAAAAAATATTTCAAAGATCACAGCAAAGAAAATCTGTTAAAAAAACAAAAATACCCATGTTTGAAGATATGAACAATATCTTCAAACATATTTTTTCAAAGTATAAATGAAAAACAGTGTATTCATGCCGCAACAAATAAAATATATAATGGTATAGTAATTATTCATGCAATGTATGCTCACATAATATTTATATATGGGGCCTATATGAATTTAAAAATTTACCAGAAAAATGGCCCTAGATCAAATTATTGCAAAGTATTGCTAACAGTAGTTAGTTTGTCACTGAATATCTTACCTATTGTTTTTTTTTTTTTTATTGAATATTATACGGTACTTTTGAATATAGCAAGTATAGATCCAGTATTTTAGGGTGGATGTGAATCTTTTCAACCAACCTATTCTTTTCTCTCCTGACAGTTAATGCTTGAATAATAGATCAATACATTGACTACATAAGATAAACTGACTGGTCGATTGTCATACTGAGTCTAAGAAAGCTGTAAAATTAGCTGTTACTTTCGTGAATGTATATGGGAGTGTTTAAAAAATTATTGGCTGAAGCGTGAACAACCAAGGTGTCTCCGTAAATTCACCCATGCTGTTCTGTCCTGGTATATAGTGCCCTCTGGAGGTAATATAATTGTATGCAATTTGAAAGAATGATAGGACTACGTCAGCATCATATTTTTCTCTATCATCCCTTGTGACAAAGCCACCATGGAGGGGGGTTTTCTCTGCTGTGCCGATGTGAGTTCCAAGGCCCCTCGTGGGCCCTCACTGGCAGTGAAATGCCCCATGCCTGCAGGTCAGGGGACCACCGGCTGCTCTGACTCCTCAAACAGACCTGAGGAGGTCTCTCAACTTTGCACACAGATGGCATCAAAGGCGTGCACGAACAGCATGAAAGTCACAGAGGGATCTGATGTCAGCACATTGTGTTCACAAGGCGACGGTTGTGTATGTTCCCGGCAAACAAATGAGAAGATATTGTTTGTGGATCTGTTCACAGAAACAGAAATGGGGCACAGACTTCACAAACACATTTTGGGGTTGTGATTTGATGAGCTAATGTATTTTCAAACTTACAAGGTTTTAACTAATCCTGTCACATAGAGCAGCAAAAACGGGTGTCGCCAAAAAGAGTGCTACAAGTTTCTTATAAAAGCTTGGAGTCAAAACAAAGAGCTATATTTTTTTATTACATTTACTATACAAGAGGTGGGATACACTACAGATAGGTTGCCAGTTCATAGCAGAGCCACACAACCATCCACAAACACACTGAATGAGAAGATGAAACCTAAAATGTCAAACAGAATATAATCCTTAGAGTTGTAGAATTAATTTTATGGTGTGATTATTTTTATTTGATTTGCCACTAAAAAGTGGTTCTGATGCAAAACTGAGTCAAATAAATTTTCTTGAATATAACTAAACATGCTGCTATCAGTTTTTCTTGTGGTAAAATTCTGAAACGTCATTGTGTCTATCTTTTCTGGCATTATTATATAAGATGCCTTTGGGATCTATGCCCCCCCCACTCCCCAATACTTTAGAAACAACTTATTTTACTTAGCCTTAACAAAGCAAATGGATTAAGCACAAATTCAAAGCATCCTTTTGTATAGAACATTAAAAATTACTTAAACTTTACACTCTTTGTTATTGTAAATCATAAAATTGAATGAGCTGGCTAGCTGTCACATGTCAATAGGTTTAAAAGATCAAAATTTCCAAGTCTTGCATTTTTGTCAATGAGAGTTATTCCATGAGCCTCTGCAACAATACTTAAACAGTTCTAATCCTAATATTTTTTGCAGATTTCACATAGAAGGTAAAATGTGAACATATTTTATATATTTTCTTTGTTTCCGCTTAACCATAGTTAATCCCTAATTTTACATTTAACCAGGAAAGTCCCATTGACATGAAAAACCTCTTTTCTTAGATCTGGTCAAGAAATGGTAAAAGTCAACTGTCCTCTCAGATTCCCTCTTGCTAAGACTAAGCTAGCCTGTTAAAAATCTTCGACAGCATTTTCTGCAACACATTTATTTTTAAGAAACCTGCATGATTTACTTGTCAGATGTATTGGCCAGGTTTATGAACATAAACAAAGAATTCAACTTCCATTTGACATCAAATAGTGTTCTCCACTCCGATTACTGGCTTATGCAGAGCCAGTCATTTCCATTCCATGTGTTGGAGCAAACATGCAGGGTTAGACGTACTGTATGCATTTTGTAGTCGGCCCAAGCTTAGCAATTGTATTTTGGTTCCATCTAGTGGTCATCTTGACTCAATGCAAATTGCACACAAAAGGAAAAAAAAAAAGGTCAAACTGTGAAAGCATATTTATTTTTTTTATACAAATCCACAATGCAGAGTTATACATAGAAAGCCTATAAACAAAAGAAAAGGCTTTTTAAGCTTCACCTACATGCCTCTAATCCATTAATCAACTTACTTTAACCCATTTCCCATGCATTCCCCCACAATAAGTTGGCAAGCAAAACTACGGCATTTTCAAAAAGATAGAAAAAAAAAAGCCGCTGCACATCAGGATTCCTCCTCAAAAGCTTAGCACAAAAGGAAAGTTGTTTTTCTTCTAAACGGTAAACAGCTTAAATCAGCACCTCACAGAAAACCTGCCAGTTCCCCTCAAGAGTTTATCGTTTGACAACAGACTGAACACAACAGACTCTGGGGTATTCTTAGACAAATTCACCACTTCCTGGGCTGCTGGATGCAGAAGGTCCGGGGGCAGTGAGACCTTTCCACAGCAGGGCGCACCTTGCTGTGCCTCACGCTCACAGGGGTCTCTGGAAAGTCATGACTCAGCTGTAAAATATCAAGCAGGGGTTTTATAGTTAGCAACTATGGAAATCTAGATTAAATTAAATTAAGCAAGCCAAAGAAATAGATTATTTTTCTTTTCTTTGTTTTAAACCTTGTCAAGAGTC
The DNA here is from genome assembly GCF_019740435.1 of Gambusia affinis. NCBI lineage: Eukaryota > Metazoa > Chordata > Actinopteri > Cyprinodontiformes > Poeciliidae > Gambusia > Gambusia affinis. The sequence goes on from NC_057878.1 coordinate 17,261,801, forward strand.
CCAGTCAGAAGAAGCCCAACTTGTTGCATCCTGTTGGAGGTGGCAAGAGACCGGCTGCACAGGTTTGAAAAAAGAGAAACAAACAAGATTCACTTAATTAGCAAAGGCTCCTAAATTTAGTCAGGGTGGTGGCGTGTTCAGTGCATTGACGGTTGAATCTGAGTTTATCAGACCTCTTTGTCTCTTTCTCAGGAGTCCCATGGGCAGATCCGTCCTCCAGGGTTTTCTTGGCAACTCGTTTTCCTCCTGCCTTCACTAACGACGATAAAACATAAAAGGGGTGTTCATTTCAATTCTGACTTCATGCATTAGATATATAAATAAAGGTAACATTAAAAAAAAATCTGAAAATCTTAAGGTATTCTACTGCAATACTTGAAACTTTGAAAGAGAATGAGTTCCAGAATGAGTTGTAAGTCAGTGGGCGGGGCTAAGATGCGTACAGAGGAACCAATTCGTTTGCAATAACAGGTTTACCAATCATTCGCAAGGTGAGTATTTGACGAGCCCAAAATCATTTCGAGAAGGACAGTAGCAAATAAAAAAAGATGTATTGAATAATTTGATTTATCCGAGATGAACTAAACAGTTTTTAGTTAATGGATTTCTGAAATATTGTGTATTTCAATATTTTTGTGTATTGAAATATTTGCACACGTTTTATTGTAGTTGCATGTTATATAAATAAATGAGTTAAGTTAGATTTTGGATTTTCCCCTCGATGCATGACTGAGCATTAGAAGCTAAGCTGCTCAGTAAACTGATTAACACCTCGTGTGCAAACTGCGCCTGCAAGAGCGGAGTTGTCATGTTTTTACGCCACAAGGCCTGCCTTTAAAAGTGAAAAAAAAAAAAAAAAACATCCACCAACATCCGGACGCTTTTCAGAAAAACGTCTTGCAGAGAGGTAGACTAATAATAATGCAACCCAGCAAACAAGAAAACCAGAAATATTTCAAACCGCAGCAGCAAAGTCGAGCTAGTGTTTGTTTTTCTGCATGACTTTGTATCTGGGTCAAACGGCACAAGAACAAAAACGCTTTGATTAAAACTAAAACAACAAAACAAACACCTACAAAAGTTGATGTGAACATCTTTTTACCTGCTGGTGGGTGCCCAGCTTTGAGCAGATGAGCCTCTTTTGCTCCAGATTTGGAGAGTTGTTGCACCATTTTGTGGAAAGTTTCCGCAGCGCAGAGAAGATCCGCAGCAAACTGCTGTGAACGCCCACTCGCTTGTTTTTATACTCAAACGCGGAGGAGCGACCCGCAGAAACTGCAGGAAGCCGCAGACACGCCCATAATTTCAAGCTTTTTCTGTCTCCCTCTCTTTAAAAACAAACAGATGTTGAAACTAAGAGGAAATGAAACCAGAAGAAGCTGTTCTCAAACACTCAACCAGTTTGTTTTCCTCGTTGTTAATAACGTGTAGGTTTTTTTTTTTCAAAAGTCGCTTTCCTCTCATCGTAAGTGTTTTTCCTCTCAGTGATATGCTCTCTAGACATTATGCTCATAGACAACCAAAGTGTGACATTTTCTAATGAGTTTATGGAAAAGTAATCTTATTTGGAAAGGTCCCCTCTGTTTATCTTCTGACTTTTCTAAACATAATTAAAATTTCCATTTGATATATTTCATTAAGATCTGAAATCTTATGAAATGGGAGGCAACTTAGTAGTAAGAAATGGCAATTTCACAATTTTTCTTTGGTCTTTTACCCAAAAACTAGGTTCAGTTCAAAGATATTTATATGTGCTGGACTAATATTCTATAAAATAAGAAGTGTGAGTTATTAAATATTTATTGAATTCATGAAGCTAACATAAGGACTAAATTTGTTCATTGTTGGCATCTAGACCGCAGCGGCTTCAAAATCAAGAACATTCCAACTAAAAGGTTTGACTCAATTGAAAGAAGTGTATTTTATTTGAGTTGTATTGTTTTCAATTGTAAAGTTCTACATAATTTTGAAACTTTTTTTCATTTTACAAGTAAACACCTGAAAAATTTCAGCTTCAAGTCTAGTGAAACCATTTTCTTTGGTCACCTAATAATTTTATGGAATTCAACTCAATAGGAATCCGACTGTTTTCTTCTGGTAACAATTTCAATTCCACTTGATGACAGTAATGCACATTCACAGTGGCTGCCTAAAAACATGCATAGAAGAAAAAAAGGAGGCAGTCCTGGAAAAAAAACATCCACCAAGTTTATGAACCACTCAAGTCTGTGCTGATTTTTCCTAGAATTTTCTTTGAAACACAGGTTGGTCTGTCTAACTTATATTGTTTTCTTCTTTTTTTTTATTCTAAAAGGGATGCTTCAGTGCTCATGTGGGGCTTGATCTGATGAAAGATCATAAACAACGATGTCGTAATGTATCTCACTTCATTGCATCAGTATTAAGTGGTTTTATTAGATATAGTTATACATAAAATTCCTCGCTCATGATAAGGTCTGTCACTCCATTTGTCTGAAGAAGCTAAACTGAAAGCATCAGTTGGACATGAGCAAATTGTTAGAAAGAGACCTGCAAGTGGAAAAAATTCTTTTTGGTAGAGTACAAATAGAACCTTACATGTTTTATCCTGCAAAGTAATAATTCCTTTCAGTTCACATTTCTTTCAGCCACACCCACACCTTTTTCAGAGCATCTGTCTGCCCTCATTAATCAGCCAGCTGATCAAAAACAATGCTAAAGAAAGTTCCTCTTCATTTGAAGCAATCTGAAAAAACAACAACAAACAAACAAAAATATAAAACAGCCGATGCCAAAGAACAAATACAAAAATCAGGTTTTCTAAACATTTTCTATTTTTTACTTTCCAGACTTTTAACATGCAAGAGAAACTGGCCCAGGGCATGACAGAGCCACTGCCATAACGAAAGAAAAATGCTTTCCCACCAAATCACACTAAATCAAGTTGGTTTGTTGCTTTTAAAACCCAATATTAGCCTCATCTGAACAAAGAACCCAGCTCCAGTTAAAAGTCTCAACAGTTTACATTTGTTATGGTAGAATGGGAACATCCCAACCAAATGGCTTAGATTGGTTGCTATGGAGACTTGATGACCTCAAGATGCCACGTTTTGCGGCTGAGATTATCTGTCTGAGAAAAAATGTAAATTAGTGCTTTAAAAGTATCTTTAGCAGGGCTGCACAATATGTCCTACACTGTCTATGATGTTAATATTGACATCATGAAGGTATATTTTAAACTTAAAACTTGCAGACATTTTCACCAATAGGCCACCACTCATGAGCATAATCCAGCCTTGCGGTTTACAAAGCAATGATTTAAGTATATACATTTTATAATAATGTCTTTGCACAGGTGTAGGCTCAGTGTTGGGTTGGGTTTAGAGTAGATAAAGCATTAGGAGCTTTACAAATGGTTCAAAGCCTCCTTCATTCACCCACTTCTGTGCAAACATGAAATGAAACTCAGACTGTAGGAGAGCACGGCCCTCAGGTCTCTCTGAACACTTCCACGCTATTTGTTAGAATAAAGAGAATCAAACAACTGGTTTAAAAAACAAAAATGACCTTTTATTTTGTTAACATAGTTGTTGCAATGCCATCTTTTTCCACATATCGGTATATTTATATATCTTTAGAACATGGCACAAGTTGTTTAGTCTTTTAACCAGTGCTAATGTGTAAACCAAAGTAATGCTGATTTTTGTCTGTATTTACAATAAAATCAAAGAAATGTACAAGACTCCATTGCATTACACAATTTCAACATTACGTACAGATAAACTTTGATCCCTCTGTACAATCTAACATCATTAGTTAATTAGTCTTTTTTTAAATTTTATTTCTTTACACATGAGTTCATGATCCGTTTTGGCTTCAGCACATACATTTTCCCCCCACATCTTGACTCATACCGCGGACCCTCACTAACATGACTCACACCTTTAATCATGCTCTCACACTTATGAGTTCCTTGAAGAAATTAAAGCTAATATCTACACACGACATGACACACTTCTTCTCACGATAGTGTCCTGGACTCTCACTCGACGTCCCCCCCCGCCATGATTCCATCTTATTCTTGAAATGAAAAATAATCTTTAAAAACATTCCATGATTTCCCTCTTTGGCACACATCCCGTCTTTCCATCTGCTGCCGCTCTGCTGAACTCACCTCTCCCCATACAAGCACATCCACTTTAAAACAAACACACTCATAAACCCAAGTTCATGAAAGAAGTTTCCTGTGTTGCTCCTTGCCTCTGCTGCAGGGTGAAAGAAGAAATCAGTCTGGAAAAATGTTCTTGGATTGTACAGTAGATCCATCTCCAGACTTATACCCAAGAGTCAGGAGAACCTGGGTACTGTTCTGCCCTGTAGGAAGGCCTCCGTGTGCTAGCATAGTAGTCCACATAGTTAGAGGTGGATTTCAGTCCATGAGGCTGGGAGCTGTAGTCTGCTGTAGGAGGGTAGGTGATGACTTCTTCCAAATACGCATCGTCGTAGCCCTGAGGATGCTGCAGGTACATCCTGTATGTGTCGTAATTCCTTCGACTTGGATCTTCTGTGTAATACACAGGCTGCAAGAAAAGAGGAAGGAAGGCCTTGCATTAATTCATTCTAAGGATTTGTATTAAGTCGATGTGTTACTGAAGTATTTCTAAAATGAATTTACTCTAAATTCCTTTTTTTAATGTAGTTTTCACAGTTAGAAACCCATCACCAAATCCAAGACCACTTTATGGTTTCCAAGAACTCCAAGAAAACATCTCCAAGGGGATTCTGCTGGCAGCAGACAGAGGAGACTTTACCTCTTGCGTTTACTTTTATCTTTACCATTCTTAGAGATCTTTCGGTATTGTGTGAATCAGGTCGTGTCATAAATGCCTAATCTTTCCAGTGGAGTTGCTCAAGGCTGTATTCTTGGTCCTAGTGTTTATTTTTTACTTAATATACATATGCTTGGATAGACTCCAAGGTGTCCATCATAATGACTGTTATCATTTTTAAACTGATGATATCCAACTCTTCTGTCCATTCGTGAGGTCTCAGAGTCATAAATTGTTGATGTTGCTGTTCATATTATGGAGACTGATGTAGATACGACATAGATACACTGGTAAAAATGCTAAGATAAAATACTTGCAGAGCTGCCAGCCCAAAATAAACTTGGTTTGGATGCTGCTTTGGCGTGAGGCCAGAATAGCCTGTCATCACACAACACACACTTCGTTGATAAGCTAGCCACAACGATCCCATCACACAAGCTTTGTGCATGCTCAGAACAGTTAAGGAACACAAACACATCATGATGAGCACACCGTGTTTCTGATCTATCTCCTGAAGAACCCACAGAAACCCTGTTTACTTTGTTAATATCATGTTGTGGGCTGGGTCTAATGTGAATGTGACATTGTGCTGGAGTCTGCAGCCTACAGATTTTGAAAATGCAAATATTATCTAGCTTAAGCATTCTACATTAATTAAAAAAATAATAATTTTTAAATTTTTAAATAGAGTAAAGCATTATGGAAGCCAGAATCCTTAAGGAAGTGTGACCATTTGCTGTATAGACTTAACTGTTACTGGCTGCTTTAGGTTTTGCTTTGTATTTACTCATAAAGTAGAAAGGAATCTTAATGGACATTCCAACTTAGTACACACATAATCTGATTAGTACATCTACGGTACTCTGATATTCAGTTTGATTTGATCTACCAATGTAGGTATTGTCATTTAGATTTGGTAACTTTAGTTTGACTATTTTCAAATTCAATTCAATTCAATTCAAAAATACTTTATTAATCCCAAAGAAAACTTGGTGATTTACATTTAATTCTACTACAAGGAACGTCTATAACTTCTGGAGCACACTCACTCGCTTGGTGCCTTTCTTTCCTTGTGTCTGTTATCTGAATGGGTACACATGGACGTGTCCTGCAGGGACAGCTCCCCGAGACACAGAGAGGACATCCCAATCCCAGCAGTCACATTCACTCTTGCTCACACAATGGCTGATGTGCTGAGCTATTCCCAGCAACGGCAGCAGAATGTGTAGCAGGGTCTTTGTATTTATAAAGTGGTTTAGATGAGCTGGGAAGCTTTATGGAGTGAGGGTTGCCTTTAGTTTACTTTAGCTATTTGTCTTTGTATGCCTTCAAACTGTCCACGTAGAATAATAGATTAACTTAAAAAAAAAAAAAAAAAAACTTTTATCCTCAGAAAAATTTGAGAAACAACTGATCAATGTTATGTTGGTATAGTCAAGGTGGCAGACGGCGATGGTCAAAGTTAGTTACTGGGTGAAAATATTTCAGTTAAGTTGATGATCTCATTTAGCATTTTCTCCCATACTGATTGTGCATGTGTCAAACTTTGAATGTGGAGATGTCTGATTGAACAAAATAAAATGTTTGAGAGTGAAAAAGCCTCGGCTATGAGTTAGTTATTTTAGCTACAACAAAGGACTGTGAAGTAAAATTAAATATATTTAAAACGTCATGCTTGGTTTTTGAACCAAGTTAAAAAGTAAAAATAAATAAATAAATGATCTAAACAAAACATAAAACAAGTTTATTCCTTCATATGCGCTTGTATTGTTGCTAAGAATGGAGAGGTTGTGAGGTCTGACCAGACTTTTATGAAGAAATATTATATTCACCTGTGATCTTCTGGGCTCCTCTCTTGTGGGTGATGAGTAGTAATATGGAGATGGTTTGCCAGACCCTGGAAAAAACAATAACAATAAAGTTACTGTTGCTGTGAATAAAATGGAGGAATTTAATACAAAAACACCTCATTTCATATCATATAAAGAGTCTGCACATCCCCAAATGGCAAATGTCTGTATTTAGATGGAGTAGGATCAAATGGGCTGTGCTTCACTGGAGAGAAATACCACCAAATAATGGGGTTGGCCTGTGCTGCACTGTAGTTTACATAACCATCGGGGATGGGCATTTTCATTGGCACTTTATCAAACTGGTGGAATCCAGAAACTCAATTTCCACTTCCCTTCCCAGAACATGAATTGACAAAGCTGCAGTTTTGCTCGTTTACTCTGCCCGCTTCCTGATCCCATCAACCAGTGGAGGCTGGTGAGGGCTGTCGTCTGGATGTTGTATGTCTGGATTGCCCAGACATACGACTCACTGCGACTAGGACCTAATGTGTTAAAAGCACAATAGCGAAGCGCTCGCTTCTAGATAGTAGATGGACTTTAGCGCAAACAGCTCTGAAGTTAAAGTGACCAATTGTCATAGGGCTGATAGTGGGGAGATAAAAGTGGATCTGCTGGGAGCAGTAGGGAGAATAAAGGAGGTAACAAAATGACCATGTGGAAATGAACAAAAAGTGATCTCAAGAATAGAGCAGATAATTCATAACTTAAATTAGATTTCTTTTAAAAGTTCACCATGTTTTAGATAGGTACCTGTATACTGTTTTCTGTGAATACTGCCATCTCCTTGGTAATTATAAAACTGCATAGTTGACTGAGTTCTCTGATAATCTCTGACTGAGCTTCTGTGCTCCTTGATGCCCAGCATTGCCGGAGATGACGTGGCACTGGCGGCTGTGGAGAGAGAAAAAAATTGCATATTTATTTTCACAGCTCCTGTTTCACTGCTGCCGCCTGGCTGCAGGGTTCGAAGCTACCAGAATGTACCAGGGTGGTTGACTGGAGACATCTGGACGGTGTTGGTGGCAAGGGTGGGCTGGGACTTGAACCTGTCCCGTTCCAGTGTTGACACTGGGGTGATGAAATGGTTTTGGTTCCAGCCATCCTGTGAGGGGAGAAAGTGGCAGTCAGAGGAACCAACACAAAATCAAAACCTTTTTATTGGGATTTTATGTAATAAACCAACACAAAGTATTGCTAAATTGTGGAGGGTCAATGCTTTTCCAACTTTTGCATTGTAACCATGCCATTCAAATACATGAATATCCTAAATGCTAAAATGAAATCTAAAATGCTGTCATTACCTTATGGTAGGTTTGCAGTTGTGTCATAGTGCCTACTCTATCTTTTTACAAATGATTAATTAACACCAATGTTCTCTAAAATCCCTTTGAGGTCTTCAAAAACATATCTGGATTTATACAGAAAATAATTATCACACAATTGGACTCTATTTACTAATTATGTGGCAATTAACTAGCCTGGATTTTATTTAGGGTCATCAGACCAAAGTGGGCTGAAAACTAATGAATAAAATTTTGAGATAAAAAAAAAAAACATGCATAATTTTTCTTTGTTCGTGTTGGGCTATCACATGAAATCCAACGGAAATACACAAGTAGGTGTTACGTGACAAAAGGTGACCAAGTTTAATAAAATTAATACTTCTCCAAAACATTATTTGAAACAAATAAATAAATCCAGCACATCATGTTATTGTAAGACAGTTTCTAATATTTCTATTTAAAATGTAATCATAAAATCATTGAAACCTTTAGGATTAAACAAACTGTATGAACCTTTTTGTAGATGGGCCGTAGATCCCTATACTGCCACAGCGTGTTCAGCACCTGAGCTGCTGCCTTCACCACCTTCACTGAATACCTGGAAAACAGTCAAACTTTGTTATGCATTTCTGAGCAAGAATTCATTGTGATTAATACAAGACAGCATGATTGATGGAGTAGGCTGTCCTTAATTCGTTTTAACCTAGAATCGTACTGAATATACAGCAAACTAAAAATAGCTGCTGCAGCGTTGTTCCATCGAGATGTTAAACTTCAAGGAACACACTGCCACCTCCCCAATGGCTGCAGCTGCTCTTGCTGTGTGGACCACTGTCCAGTGTTGAGAAAAGCATTTTAACAAACGTGTGCGTCGGCAACCCCACCTGTCTCCTCTGCCCTTGGTGATGTCGACGAGCTTCTTGATGCCACCTGTGTCGGCCAATGCCTTAGCGTTTTCCATGTTTTTGCTGGTGACCTCGTGCAGCGTGCAACAGATGGCAGCCACGGTCTCATCCGACAGCAGGGTGGTGTTCCCCCCAGGGAGGCGGTTTACCAGGTCCCTCATCGCGTACTTCCCTGCAGGGGAGCGAGGCCGGACTTGCAGCTTATGCGTAATGACACAATGTACTGCAGGTTTGCTGCAGAAGCTCAGGCAAGGACAGAATGAGGGGGCAATGCATCACATTTGTACATGATTTTGATGCATTTTTTAACATGTTGTGCAATGAGCTTGCAAATAAATTCTGTGCTGACCTCAACAGTATGTAATGTCATCTAAATAAAGGAGTAACATTCAATGTGCTGGGGTCTGCCACATGGTAGGCACTTTTCTTAAATGACACTGTATGTGTGTTTCAGTGTGAAGGAGGATTGCCTTCCTTATCTGTCCTTCAGTGCAGCAGCCTGGCTAAAGATGCTGAATACTTGCTGCACCAAGTCAAACAAAGACCTCAAAAAGCATATTTAACCATCACTAAAACCTTATTAACCCGCGCCGTCAGACACGGAATCCTGCTACTGAATTTATGAAGCACAGGATCGTATAGGAGGATTACCACACAGCTTTAGCTGGGACATATGCTCATCATGCACATGAATGTCATATTTATATTAGACTGTGAGCTTTTTATTCCCTGGGACAGAATGATCACAGAAAAGTCCCAGTCATGCAAGCTTCTCGCTCAATATTCATTTAAATTTAGGACTGATTTAATGACAGATTTATCAACAAATTATCTGGTGGTTCTATGATGAGTTTGGAAGTGTCCTCGTAGACACACCGTTTAGTTTCCAAAAGAGATGCATTGAGAAATCATCTGCTGAGCGGAAGGTTACAGATTTAAAACCCCTGACTGGTACAGGCTGTCTAGCAGCTCAAAAGTCCCAACCTTTTTCTGTTACTGAATGCACCATACCTAGAGGCACCAGGTCACATATTCTATGGCAATAGAAATTTAACTCATTTCAATATCAGTGAGGTGTTCAAATATGAATTCAGAGGATGCATAGAGATGTAGCCATTTGAATGCCAGCAGTATTTTTTATGTCAAAAGACATTTCTGCACTTCATTAAGGCAGGGAGGGAGACTCATTAGATAACAGGAAGTTGCTCTGTTTTATCCTTTTGAGCCATCTACCTCTGTTATAAAACATGCAGGATTTGGAAATTAATTGAACCAAGAATTCACCCCGATTATGGAAAACACACAGAGATCTCTGCATTAGCTTTGCTGGTCGCACTAGATTTGAGCCATCTCTTACAAATATTGTCACTTATCCTAATATAAATAATTAATAATGGTTCATAGCACCATCATAAAGGACGGAAGGTTCAGTGTGTGTTGGCTTCATCGCCTCATTATTCCTCTGGCAATAGATGGTTGAGTTGACGAAAGCAACTCAACCATCTCTCCTTTAAATCTGCTTTCCAAAAAAGTTCTTTTATTTTTTTCATTAATCCCCAAGATAAAATCTTGTTAGGAACTCTGGCAAACTAACTTTCACTCCTAACAGTTTTTAAATGCCAGTAAATGACAATCTTTGGTTCATTACTGGTTCAAAACTGGTGTTGACAACATTCTTGCCTTGTAAAAATCTGCACAGAGTTTCGTTGATTTTCCAGTCATATTATGTGTTTGTTTGTTTCTTTCAGTGAAGCTGCCATCTGTAGTCAATCACAATTACTTTACAAGAAATAAATGGGCCTTGGCAAACTACAAGAGCGTTTCTGGATTATGTCCAGAGTGAAAACGTGTAAACTTCAGACTGTACTTATGAGATCAACACATCATGTGAGATTGTGCATTAAGCCAAACAAATTCGCAGCATGGTATCTGGGTTATTGGTACAGCATGAACTACAATACATAACATAAAAAAAGCTGAAAAATTTCTCATAAATAGTTTAGTATAGTATATTTTTTTCAGTCCAAGATGTTTCAAACACAACAAACTGGCTCCTGACCAATAAGCTCCTTGTTCCTGATGTCCAGGGCCATGTTTCTCAGAGCCGTGGCAACTGAACACACCACCCTGTCGTTGTCCATCCGCAGCAGTTCCACCAGGATGGGAAGCCCTTTCTCTTTACGAACTGCTGCACGAATGTACGCTGCAAACTGAATACATGAAACAGATGAAAATTTCATTAAGGTATCTGTGCCACTAGGGAATACTGATGAGCTTGAGATGTGCATTTGTGATTTCAAGCGTTAAACTGACATTTGTTTGACTGATGCAGAAGAGCTGAACAGCTAAGCCCATTTATATGCATTGTTTCACAGCAACGGCAGAGAAGCATGAGAAAATCAGCATTTTGTTTTGAATGAATGCACATTTGCACTGTACCTTCCAGTTGCCAGCTGACAGGTTCTGAAGAGATCCTGCTGAACCTTCAAGAGTGGCAGGATTGGAGCTCTCAGCTAGCAGCGTCAAGTAAGGCTTGACCACAGAGGGGTGCCACAGCATCTCAGCCCCCTTTGGAGACTTGGAGAAGCCAGGGATGGGCCCCACACCGTCCCACTGAACACACAACAACTTGCAATCAGACTGTGAAAGGGTGATGCTTTAGGAATCATTTAATAACAATAATTTTATTTTATCAGACAATCTTCTAGAGATCAGAATGTGTTAATTTGGCTGATGCTTAAGGTTCACTGTTAAACACACCAAAATGTAGGCATTCTTCTATATTTTAAAATAAAAAAAAGTCTTATGGTAGTTGTTGATGTTTACTTTAATGCATAAATAAGGATCATCTTCAAATTTCTTATTTTCTAACATCTCTATTATGGCACCTGCAGCCCATTTTTCACTTATGTACACTAGAAACATATTTCCTGTGTGAAAAAAATTCAGACATTAAACAAATGGAAAACAATTGGCCAAGAAAAGCCAAAGTTCTGTGCATCTACAACTTATGAAGCATAAACAAGCATAATAGTCCAGTTAAAACACAAAACTCACTGAGTCCTCCTGCAAGCTGTTTTTCTTCTTCTTTTTCTTCCTGCCCCAGCAGCTGGAGTCTACCTCTTTACTTGGTGACTCTCGGCCCAGTAAGCCATCCATTTCCTGGTTTACTGGAAATGATGATGGCACCATTTCCAGCTCCAGACGATAAGACAGGTTCCTTAGAGTGCAAATACAGTTCTCCACAATCTGCCAGGCACAGAAAATAAAAGCTTGAACTTCATGCATCAATCCAAACAAGTATATGAGAACAGGTTAACAGTGTTTAAGCAATATAAAGGCAGCAATTCTTCTGTTCATTGTTACAATAAAGGTAAGGCGATAAATAAATAAAACAAAATAGTTGTACCGTTAAAGTAAATGACGACTAAAATACACAGGTGAGATGCACTTTTGCTTAGGATATAGTAGTATGAACATTTTGTATCATAATTTTTGCAAATTCCTTATCAATCATTTAAGTATATATGTGTAAAGCATATATATAATAAACCAGTTCAAAGTGCTTTAAATCATGAAAACATAAAAACATCATAAACACTTTCATAATTAACAATTGTGAAAGCTATTGTTGATTTGAAATGTTCATCAATATTTTTATTGTTTTGTTAACTGTATATTACAAGTTAAGGTTATTGTAGCTAAGATTGAGACCAGATACATTATTCAGTTCTCTAGCAGAATAAAGATTGTCGTATTATTACTACTGCCTTTGAATAAATTAGAATATCATTGACAAATTTGTTTGTTTCAGTAATTCAATTCAAAACGTGAAGTTAAATCTGTATATATTTTAGGGTAATTTTCTGTTATTTTCAGTTAATTTGGATGATCGAAATACGTTTTTCATAAGATGATGATAATTCAGATAATACTGATCCAGACTACAAACATAGAGATCTTTGTGATAATAATAATAGCCCACATCTTCCTGACACTCATCTGCCATTACATTGCTTTTAAATCTCCTGTGATCATTTTTCTTTTTCTTCTTCCTCTGCCCTTTTATTGTTATTAGGTGTGAATATCTGCTCTGGTGGGACTACATCCAATAGGTTGGAGTTATTACTTTTATGCAAAACATGAATTCCTGACACTTGAAATGAATAGCCAACAAATATTGCATTCCAAACAGATTTTTGAGATATTAATATTACCCTCACTGATATTGCAACAGCAATACTGTTGCTATGTGTTATAAAGCTACAATTTCAACCTGAGGATATTAAAAGAATAAAACATCTAGTTGCCTACCAACAGTCTGCTGTTAGGCATCAAAACTAGGCACCAGATCACAAATCTGGCTTTAAGTTTGTCAATATGATTTTTACAAGTTGCAATTTAAAAAGTTTACTAATTAGACCTCTGTAAATAATGTTACACTTGGAATATGCTTCTTAGAGTCGTTGTTTGAAGAATTATCCAGAATGCATTGATTATAAATCCATTTTTACAGAGGTTTGTATTCCCTAGCTATACAGAACATTATCTGCTTGACTAGGGTATTTGCCAAAGGGAGAATCGCCACATTTCAGATGATTCACTTAACTTTCATAATCCAAGGATTCATGAATAGAAGATGTACTTCCTTTGCCGCAGCCATTGAATAAATGTTCATTTACTGTATGATTAACATCTGATGCTTAAGGTTCACTGTTATGCACATTCTGCCTGTGCTTTGGGTGACAAAGCAGATCAAACAGTTTCTGTTAACTGCTCTGAGGGTCATTTAGACGCAGGCAATAAAATGATTCAAAGAGGATAAGTAGGGTATTTTCTCCAGAGCTTCTTATCAACTGGCTGCATATTCTCCCCCGGGCCTGAGAGCGTGTGTGTGTAGATGGGTGTGTGTGTATGTGCGTGTGCAATGGTGGGCAGCAGGCTTTGTGAGGTACCTTGCTGTCAAAGTCGGATGTGTTTACACAGGCTTTGATGACGTAGAGCAGCGAGTCAACCAGGCCATCACAAGTACGCATCTGCTTTCTGGCCTCCTCACCAGCAGAACTCAGGTTCCTTTTAAAAAAAACATGAACACATGAGAACACACACACACACACACACACACGTATTCATTAGCTATTCAAGTTGGGGCTTTGCTTAGTAAACAAACGCCCAAAATGATAGCTGTGTGTCTCCAACTTGAAATGGTAATGTGGGCTTTGTCGTTCCCAGACACCATCTTTAATGTATGAGGAGACTTTGTGTGGCCTGACTCAAGTAAGTATTGTTCTTTGCTCAGTAAATAAAGGTCTTTCAGCCATACCTATGTATATTCACATGATGCACAAACACATACAACATGAAGTGACTGCCACTAATTAAACTTGCAAAGCAACATACCGCAGGATAGAGAAAAAACTTTTTATGAACCTTAATAGTACAAGTCTTTTAGGTTCCTACAGTTATAATGTAAAAAATTCTGACTTCTGCTGAACAAAGTTAACCATAAACATATACATTAAACACAGATATTTCTTCTGCGTGCAGCCTTTCAATGTGGAACAAGTCAAAATCTCAACAGATAATAATTAATCGACGGATGGACACAAGGAAGGACACAAAGAATAAAGGAAAAAAGGGAGGAAAAGAGAATGCAATGGATGTATAAAAGAAGAAAAACACTTAATGAAAAGCCATGAGGAAGGTAAAAAGTGACAAAATGACAGGAACACAGGATACAAGGATGAAAGGACAGAAGCCAGGAAGTAAAGACAAGACAAAAAAGAAGGTATCAGAGGGGATGGAAAGGAGAAAGAAAGAACACAAAAAATAAGAATGGATGATAAAAAGAGCACTAAGAAAGATGAAAAGAAGAAGATGAGATTGCAAGGACAGAAGAAAACAAGGCAAGAAGGAAGGACACAAGGAAGAAAGTCAAGAATGAAAGAAGGAATAGGAGAGGGAGGGATAGATTGAGGGATGAAGAAAGAAGCAAAGAACAGAAAAGTACATATAAAAAGGAATGAAGGGACACAATTTCTTCATTCTTTTCTTTTCTATGGATGGATACCAGAAATAAAGATTAGAAATGCAAATATTTTTCTATATATTACTAACTTTTTGCATATTACTGAAATCTGGACAACATTAAAATTATTTTTTAAAGACTTGATAAAATTTATGTGAAATAGAGATCTAAAAAAACCCTAAAATGTTTTATTAAAAAAAAAAAGTTATGGGACAAAATTTCACATTTATTGACAACACATTTCAGATGTAATAGCGGCGAACGCCCACAGTGAGGGGCTAGTGTCCAGCGTGATCATCAGGTGGTTTACCTAAGGCAGCCTGTAGTGTTCCTCAGCACTAGGGAGGAGTGGAACTTCAGCTTGTGGTCATCGTCGAATGTAGAGCTGCTCCATCCAGAGTGAGGGATGATCACAGTGTTGGTCAGAGTGGATAAGGCGTCCCGGATGATTGTCATCTTCACAGCATCACATGAAGAAAGGTTCCACAGAACCCCTGGGTTAAGTAAAGAAAAAAAAAGAATGCAGGGCTCCTCTTTAATCAGTTGTCATCTGCATTTAGAGGAACTCATAAGAGAAATAATAATAACTAAAAAAACTTCCAATGGGCTCAATATGGATTGAAGAACAAATGCAAACAAACAAGCAGGCATTCAGACATTGAAACAGAAATGTTTCATTCTAAACATTTCTTTAGAATGAAGGCACAGCTTTAGCATCAATGCATCAGATTTCATCTACAGAGGATATCCTCAAGGTGGAGATTATTACTTGGATTGAAAAAAAAGAAAGGATGAGGCAAGAATCTCTATGTCTCCAGCATTTCAAATGAAATATAAATAACGGAAAGTCTTCTATCATTTCACTCTATTCAAATATACTTATGGTAACTGCTGATAATATTGCAAAGTCCTGACAGCCTTTGATGCTGCATCTGTCAAGGATTAGCCAGCATGTAGCATGTTCTCCTAATTAGATGGCTCTTGCTGCAAGGCTTATACTAAGACAGCAGCCGCCTTCTGCAGGGTATCTGTAACCTTGCAGGAGGCTAATGCAGCACAAGCTCGAGTGCACTGTAAAGTCTCGAGAATAAACACAGAGCTACAGCTCACAAATGCTGCCACGACAAAACTAAAAGGGACACGTAAAACATGCATGTGTGCAACCAGATAAAGTCAAATCTGCTGCTGTCTGTAAATAACAATTTGCTCAGTTTGCAAACACATAAAACTGCATGAATCCATGGAATCACCTGTGCTTTGTGGATAGAAAACCTTTCACTGACTGGCATAAGGAACTCGATTTGTCTGCAAAATATGATGACTAGAATCCACTTTTAAGGTATGTAACTGACCGTGAATTTGTATATATAATTGGATTAATCAGAGTCTATTTTTCTATATAAATTAAATGTATTTATCTTATAAAGTGGAATGAGAGGACATTTGTTCCGATTTTGGCAGAATATAAATGAGCTGATCAGAACCAATCCACAAACAAATCCAGCATTTTTTGTGTGTTTTCATGTCACACAGGTTGAAATCTTATTTGTATATCTAAATAAAAACTAACTTCTGCAGCTTCCCTCCAAATTCAGTTTTTATTTTCTCTCAGCCTGTTGTTCCATGACTCTATTTGAAGAAATAGAAATGACAAAGAATATAATAGATCCCTGGAACCCAATTCTGACAGTGCTGGCAAAGCTTTACAAGATATGCAGTGAAAATATTGTAATATGTAGAGTTGATATTTATCTGCATTAATATACATAAATCAATCAGTTTCAGCTATAACTTTCTCTGAGGGGTGAATTCTTTCAGCTTCCATTGAACAATCTTTGTCACTAATTCAATGTAGCCATAAAAGTTTTTATTTTTCAGATTATGTATCACTAGCATGCTTACACTACAATTACTTATTCAGAAAACAACATATTTAAAATTAATGAACCTAAAGTTTATTCACTAAAATGTACAATAGCATTTTAGTATTTAACTAGTACTAGCATTAGCAATAGCATTTAACTAGTTTATCACTAGTTTACCACTAGTGATAAACTAGCGGTTTATCACTAGTAAGATAAACCAGTAGCAAACATTTACTACAGCTATGCTGTTGAATGGTCATTGCTCTATCAGGAGTTTAAAGAAAATCAGTTTACAGTCTAATGTTAAACAATGGTGACAAAAGGAGGAAAAGAAATTCAATGTTTATCTGTGAGCTCCTCGCATGAGAAGCATGCTGTTTGCTTTCCCAAAACCATTTTCATGGAAGGAGTCGTCAGCAAGTTCTAATCAACCAATCAGAGGCAGGCTTTGGGAAACATATGACCTATATATATATATATATATATATATATATATATATATATATATATATATCTATATATATATATATAGATATATATATATAAAGATAGATAGATAGATAGATAGATAGTGTTTTTATCTTTCTCCCCATTTTTTCCGTCTCTCTGTTTATCTCATCTTTCATCTCTTTCCGTCTCTCTCCACCTTTCAATCTTTATCCGCTGTATCTTTTTTTCTCCCTCTGTTATGTATGCGTTTCCTTACCAAGCTCAATTTTATACAGCCAGGGGGAGTATTTCTCCTCTGACAGTCAAGCCAGGTCAAAACCTTTTATTTGGTGATGACTTCATTTTTGCTGCATGTCAGGAGTAGGGCAGGAAGCACTTGGGCTTTTTTGTACACTTTTACTTTTGTCATATGTACCAGGAGTGAAAGAGTTACTCCTGCTTCTACTCACAGACTACATATTGAAATCAAAATGAAATTTGGCAAGTTTAGAAAATGCAGATATCATTGAAAGGTCTCAATGTTTTTGCCAGTGTGATCTTTGTCTGCTGACAAAACCGTGTGATCAACTGTGTGTGACTGCATTGGTGACAGAGCGTGATGTGTGTGTTTTTATCCAGTTTTTATCAAGTTTGGTGTTTCATTAAAAGGAGCTGATTGTAGAGGAGCGACCACATGGAGACAGAAAAAACTCACAATGTGATCTGGCATTATTTAGATAGGTTAATAAAATTAACACCATTAACTGTGAACATGTACAATTACCACATGTTTTTGTGGAACAGAACCCACCTGGATATTGCCAGCGAAAACACTTGAAGCCAAGTATGGTGTGTTCTGTGGCCTACTAATGAAAGTCATGGACTCAGCTATTTTAATTATCAATGTCTTTCAATAATTGAAAATATGATAAAGTCCACACATAAGTGTCCGTATTTTGACAAATCATCATAATAAAACCAAAGATAATGTCTATTTGACTTTTAAATTTGCGGCATGGGCACCATACAGGAGCCTGGCAGCGGTGTGAATGATTCTGCATATCAAAAGCAGAGCAAAAGGTGGGAAGCAATCTCTGCTTGAGAAAGCTTGACACAGTATTATTACATTTATGCACTTATTCAAGCACATTCAACTTTATATTTTTGATTTCCAAAACACTCAGAAAAGGAGCGTCTTGAAAGAGTTTCCAGCTTAATACAGGAAAAAAATAGTCAGATTCCTGCTGACCAATGTCTTTGCTCTATCTTCACATTCCACTCAATCCACAGCTTCCCTCAAACACTTTCCTCAGGTCCACACCCACTCTACCGGCAATTTGCAGAAACGAACGGTCTCTGCAGGATATCAGACTATTCCTGTGGAGGCTACATGCTGAAGAAATCAACTGCAGGAATTACTGAGGTGTGACTGACAGTGCTGTCAGTGGAGTAACACCAGGAGCAATACTCATAAGTCATATTTGACAGTCAGATGGACCAAAACTGTGTCTATTTGTTTCTGTGTGCACACACATTTATATCAGCTTGATACTTGTTGTCCTGTTTTGTTGCTGCTTTCTTGTGGCTTTACTTGACTTTTTAAACATCCATCCATCCATTTTCTTACACCCTTGTCCCTAGTGGGGCACAGCTAACGTTCCGGGCGAGAGGCGGGGTACACACTGGACAGGTCGCCAGTCTGTCGCAGACTTTTTAAACAGTGATCCAAAAAACAATGTAATAGCAGCAGGGTCATTAATTTATAAAACGATCACAGAAAGGAACTCAGAGTGCTTTCATGGGGAAATGAAGGAATATATTAGGAAGCTGCTAATAAGATGGGAGTTAAATTGAAAGAAGATTTCTTTTAAGATTAAATGTGTAATGTGTAACAGGTTGTGAGGTTTTATACCTCACAACCTGTTACAATCTGTCTATGTCTGTGATATGGACAGATAAAAAAAAAAATCTAATCAAATTTAAATAACTGGTCTTAATTAAAAAAAGGCCTATTTAAACTAAAATAAAAAATATAAAAACAAAAGCAGAAATAAGAAAAACGGAAGTAAGAGACTAATGGCAAATGCACAACAAATAATACTAAGCCATATCTTTGTGGAGAGTTGTTCCCTTCAAAATTTCTTCCAGTGTTTGTGCTTCCTCTTTTGTAATTTTTAAATACCACACTGATTCTAAAATGGCTACTTTTGAGTCCTTCTCCCTCAATAACAACTTCCAGACAGTGGATAGTGGAGACCACCATTTAAAATGTCAGACCATTGTTAGAACAACTTGGTAGGGCTCATGTACTCTCTATATCAGATTACCCACCGAGATTTGAGATTTTTAAGTTTCCAACAAGTCAGGTTGGACAGTCAAAATCAACCACTTTCTTGAACTTCTCTAGGCGTCTCAATCTGAACCTACTCACCAAGGCTACTGAAATAATGTGTAGAGTCACATAAAGAATGCTCTTTTAAATATCATCAATTTAATTTATTTACCCTTTTAGGTCAGAATCAAAATTTACTCAAAACTGACTTCACAAAATTCTTGGGTTCAAAAACGGTCATGCAATCTTTGGTACAAAGCTACCGCCTCTTGCTACCTACACAATGACAGAACAAAACCACTGCTATGACCTAGCAGGTTCTGCAGTCACTACTTGTAGAAGAAAAGCACTGTTTTAGTGCTGAGCTGAGCTTTTTTTGAATTATCAAGGAGAAACAGTGACAGCTTCACAAGGACACTTTTTTTAATACCAATGAGGCGTAACCAATGTGTGAAAGTGGTTATTGATTGAGTGAATGGGTGTCATCATGAGTTTCTAACTAACTATTGCCCACTGGGCTGAAAGTGTTTGAGGGTGTTTTTACACCTGATAGTCCAGTACACTCAATTCGATTGGGAACCAAAATTGTAACATGTGTTACATCTTCAGCTGGTGTAGTTCACTTTCACGCTGCATTGAGTCAAACTAACCAAACCCCCTGAAAAACCTCTTCACCCCCTTGCCTTTGGTGGCGCTGCACCAAAAAGTACTGAAGGAAACAACATTAAATTCCCCAAAGAAGACACAGAGCGCAATTTTCTTCTTCAAGAAATGTCAATGAAATTAGTAGTGTCAGATTTTTACAGTTGTCTGATTTCTCTGCTGTCTTTGGTAAAACACCAGAAGCTATTTCTCCCACTGCTGGTAGACTTGTATGTATGTTTTAGTTGTATTTACCCAGAATGCCCTGTGCTGGCATCCGCTTAATGCTTTTGGGGGCAACTCTGGTCCACTATGATTCAAACTGAATTATAGTTTGAGTGCACAGTCACTCCTCCCCAAATGAACCAGATTTTGTAGTTAAACGAACCAGAATTTGATTAAAGCGGACTTAACAGGCGTGGTGTGAATGCAACCTGAATCTACTTTACTTATCAGGAGCTACAGATATGTAGGAAATGCATCGCTGCTAGTTTTTGAACTTGTCTCCACATTTTTTTCTGTTCTGCAACAGGCGGGATTGCAAATGCACATGCTTGCAATAAAGAGCAGCTACATATTTCACTTTTGATTATATAAATTCCCAAGAGTCCAAGCTTCTGTGAAAGATAAATTACATCTTGGTTACAACAATTCCCTTCATACAAAAAGAAACTGACCTTGACCGATTCAGAAAACTTGAAACTGCTCCTTTAAGACAATCTCTGTCTCTGAATTAAATATCAGCGGGTCAAAGACATTGCTTGGTGAAGCTTTAACAGGGCCACTATTTAGGTCAAGCCTGTAATGGGGCAGATAATCTAAAAACTGCCCAGTTTATTAACCTTTTCAATTCAGGGAGCTGAGCTTGAAAAATGTCAATGCTCTATTGACTGACCGTCGTCTATCGTCTTGATATGTACTTTAAAGGGTAGAGGGTGCGTTTTAGCTGAACTCACAGCATCTAGTGCTGTGCAAAATTACTGACACCCTTTTGAACCTTTTCACAGACTGGAATTGCAATGTACAGATCAACACTAAGAAAGGCAAAATTGTCAAATGAAATCAAAATGATATGTGGTGTATGAAAACAATGCGTAAATGTATGAATGGTGTCACTTTATAAGTAAATCGATATTTGTAAATTTGTCAGTAAGTTCAGAATCTAGCTTTTTGTTCAAGTTCTCAGACCAAGCAGCACATAGCCTATCTTAGGGATTCAAATGATTCAAATGTAGAGAAGCTTAAAGCAGGGTTATTTTATAAGCCAAATCTATCAACACATGGCTGCCTATTTAAACTGACAAGCTGGAAAAGGAGAGAATTAACCAGAGAAGCAAATTACAGCCTGATGGTAACTCTGGAGGAGCGGGAGAAAATCAATAAGAAATCCACAGTTTACAGACAACCATCAGACGTCGTGTTTGAAGACTGCCACAAGCCATGAGAGCAAACGGCAAATGTGGAAGAAGGGGCTCTCATTGAAAGTGAGCAACCTCATGTATCTTTGTTCCACATGTAAAACCCCAAAAAACTGATACTGAACATCAATCCTGAAGATACTTCATTTTTCATCACAACTACTTTGTGTTGGTCTGTCACAAAAAAAAAGAACAGAAAAAAAAAAATCTCAATAAAATGGTTGGTCTGCTGTAAGTTGCCAACTCTGAGTTAAGGCGTTTGATTGCACAAAAGAATGATTAAGGATTCAAAGTGAAATAAAATCCAAGGTAAAAGCTGATTTGGAATAATAAACAGAGCCCGAATGTGCGAAATAAAGGTCGAATTAGAATGGTGAGCTTGACCTTTTGATCAGACGTAGAGTTGTTTGTGCAAGGAACAGTAACTAAAGCAGCTTGCAGGACACAAGACATGAGACCAGACCACAAGATGACAAAAGACTGGCAGCAAGGAGGGAGTTCTCCCTCAGCGAGCCTGAACATTTTGCAGAAGGCAAGAAAAAGCCTTTCAGGCACCACTGTTTAGCTTTTAAACTAGCTTTCAACTAAAATGCTCAAGAATGTTAATTATTCATATGATACCTACTACTCAGAGGCTGCTTTGTAAGTACAAATAAATTATAGACAAGTGACTGATCTCTGACTGCTCCTCTTTAAGCTACAGTGTGGGATTCTCTTGTCGACCCGGTAACAGTTCTGGATTGTTCTCATTAGCTGTAATTAACCAAAGGTGATGTTGTACTGCTGACCTTTTCAAACAGACCCCCCACATCCCACCCTGGGGTCTGTACAAACAATTAGCCACCACAGGCTTTCTGAACAGTGGATGAAAGCAGAACACCTGAACAGAGTTCACATAAAACCTGCTCAATCTGATTTGAAAAAAAAAAAAGAGTCCCTCTACACTCTTTCCAGGTCTAAATAAACAGCACAAAGACATATGTTTTAGATTTTCTTTTTATACTCGTTTAATAAAAACAAGTGAGAGCAAAGACAAATTATCCTCTTGTGCCCTTTTAAAAATGCTGAATATTTTCCCCCTCTATTTGTGTTAGGCAAAGTAAATACACACTTGATTGATAGAGGAAACTGAAAACAATCTCCTCCCAGTTAATACAAAATTATTGTGCTCATACTCCAGCTGAATTGTTTTGCCCCTGGGGACTACTAGACTGTAACCTGAAACCGGGCAATAAAGAAGACTGGAGTCCCTGCACAAACAGCTGACTCAGCCACCTGGAAGCCAAATGTCTTTGGTTTGCTCATTCCAGTAGTGCTTCACCCTTATCCAAAACAACATGGATTTATAACATGTTTACAGGGCTTAAACAATACAAACAACCAGAGTAGTATGAAGTCCAGGGGAGGAGAAAGGGAGATGTGGAGACTATTTTACATAGCAGAATGGTAAAGGCCATCAGCTAAGAGAGGCAGGGAAAACTATACTAATATTCCCAGAGAGGGCAACACTGCCAGGTCTGTTTGACTGTATGTTCAAAGAATCTTAATTACATGCGACTCCCTAACAGCACACTGAGGTAGTCCATATTTGTCGCTCCAAACAATAGGAGATGTAGATGAAAGAGCTACGGGACATGTCCTATCTCGTCACAGTGCAACCGCATTTTCAATAACGACACAAACAAAAAAACTTTTGTAATCTGATATCAGTAATGATGCTAAAAAATGATTAGATAAAGTTAAAAAGCAGTTTTATTAGCAAAGTCATCTAATCTCTCATCAATCAAACCAACAAGAAACAAAAACTTATTAAATGTGAGAAACTTAATCTCTTAGACATTAATACCTGCTTTTTGTTTTGAAAATAAGTATTTTGTAAATAAGAAACTGACTTTGGTCAGTGCTGTTTGAACTTATTAAGCTATGATGAGTTTAGAGATGTAGGGCAACCCAATATTACTATGGGATCGAAGTAGGAGCAAAAACCTGCTGCACAATGAAGTAATAAAATATATAAAGAAATCTCATACACTGTATATAAACAGACATTTTAAATATGTCTGTATATGTGCAAAGCAATTGGTGGATTAATTTAAAAAAATATATATATTTTTATTTTTATGTGCAGATTTACTGTCAACGTAACTGTGAAAAGCAGCTTCTCCACTCATGCTGACCAACCTGTGACGAGCTCCCGCACTTCTGCATCGACCGTCTTCCTCAGCAGGCGGAGCAGAGCGGGGATCCCTCCTGCGTTCCTGACAGCAATCTTGTTTTCATCCATAGCTTTCCCATAAACAAGGTTCCTCAAAGCCCCACACGAGTTTCTTTGGACCTCAACGGTTTTATGGTCAAGCAGGTCCACCAGGTGTTTAATTCCTCCCAGTCGACACACCTGGCAGTAGGGTGAATAGGGTCATGCGTTAATTTCACTCAGGAAGGGATTTAGCAGTTTTTGTTTTTCTTGTTCAGTTGTTTTTTTAGGGGAGAACAAAAACCATGAGTTTATGTGGAATTCAAAAACCATGAATTTATTCATGTGACAAGAGATTCAGCAGCAAGGATTTTATTCATACCAAACACAAATTATCTGGAAAAGTAATGCTGGTTGGAACTAAAGCTTTAACCACAGGAGATTACAGGTGGAAAAAAACAGCCATTGCTTCTGTGCACAGAGTGACGTGAATAAAACAAAGTGTACAAAAACAAAGCTACAGCTTTAAATTGAATTGCATGAATTATTCAGTAATATTCTGAGATTTGACATTTCAATGCACAAAATATACTTTTTATACTGAATACATTACATGCATTCTATAAAATAGCAGGTTTTTCATAAAATTCATCATACCAAATAAACAAAACAGAAAGGGCTTTAAATGCCCATAAAAATAGTCTAAAAATGAATAATACTTGTGAGTTTGTTCTGTTTTTGTGGAAAGAGAGAAAATTGTTGGAAAAACTCAATTCCTGTCAAATTATTTGGAAATGAGTTGATAAACCCAGACCATGAATTAAATAGTAATAAAATACAAGTCTAAAAAGTTTATGAATGAAATTGGTGTTATCTTCACAGTTTTTACAGTATAAAGTTTAGTTTGAAGATGGCCGCTTTTAACGGTTTAAATGTGAACAGAAAAACTAACATTTCAGGAAACAAAATACTAATTATACTCAATATATTTTTTTTATTTTATCAATCTAATTTATCAATTAAGAACAAATAAAAACGTAAATATTTAAAGCTAATTTGGCTTAGTCTTCTCTTTGTATAAGAATTACCAAATGTTGAACTTTCCATTGATGCATCATGCAACTTATTGCTATAAAAGAGTCTGATATAATGTCAAAGTCGAAGCTAATCAAAACCCTGAGGCTTAAAAAATGTACCTTGTTGACATACATAGGGCATTGCCTTTAAATATACAATTTGCAATGACTAAATTAAAATAAATTAACATAATGTAAATAGTTTTAACAATTATGACAGGTTAGGATGAATAAACTGGAATAAGACACCGTACAGTATCAGTTGAACGCCACCCACCTCACTTTTGACTCTATTATCACCAAAGCACAGGTGCTGCAGGTAGGCGGCTGCATTGGCCTGCACTGAGGGGAAGTGGTGCTGCAGCATGTGAATTACCTCCATCAGCTCTGGGTCACGCCAAGCAAACTCTCTGAAAGTGCAGGTGGGGTAGAAACATATCAGCATGACAACAGGTGCAAAGGAAACAAAGAGAAACATCAACACAACACTATCTTCTCTCTTTTTCAAGAGTGCTAAGGAAAGCAGATTGTTTACGTTTATGAGAAGCCAATTTTGTACAAACTATTGTGCTTGGATAATCACACTAAGCAAAGTTTTAAAAACTCCATAAGGTTTATATACATTTTTTTATGTTTTCCTTCAATTAGACTTAAAGCATATCAAAATGTAAGAAAAGCTCAATATTCTAAGATATCATCAAAGGTTTATTTCAGGTAACTACCGGTATATGACTGACCGTGTGTCACGACAATCAGAGCCCCACAAATAAAAACATTTCCATTTGCAAGGCACTTCATTGGGAACCAGTCACATAAGAAGTGTGATGTGTTTCATGAAGCAGGACACTCTAACTATATTTTAAAATTTATTGGTATTTATTGATGGTTCTATTGAACGAACAGTGGAGAAAACAGTAAAAGTAACAATCTCAACAGTAAGAACAGTTTTGGGGGATTTTAAACATCACTAAATGGAATTCATCGTGACAACAATAAAAAATACTGTTATCATGATAATAAATTTATCACGATAAATGATAAGTGATGGAGTACACAGGAAATCTCTGGATAGTAAACATGAACTTGTCTTTTTTAAAGCTGAATTCAAAAATATATTCAAGGGCAGAAATTCTAGACCAAATTCCAGTCTGGTGAGCTTCCTGAGCAGCCACTCCGGGGTTGCTCTACCTTTAAATAGTTACAGCACACTGTAAATGTAAACAAAGCCTCTAATGTGCAGGGTCAGGGTTTTACCACAAGTTGTCAATCCACGCTCTACACATCCACACATCTGTACAAGAGCAGACGCAGCACTTCGGCGCCTGTGAGAATCTATTGTGAAGCGACCAGGCACAGTTGAGCCAGCTTAATGGCTAAAGCCATGTGTGGCTATCCAGGGGGAGAACTCTGAGTTTGAATAGTAAGAGGACACCAGTGTCGACCCAGCAGAACAGGGATGCCTTGTAAGCACAACTAGCCCCTTTGGATGACTTTTATGTGGTAAAGTACTAACCACAAAGTAAATCCAATGAAAATGAAAACATGTCTTGACACTGGGAATGTGACCATGCTTACCTGGGATCTTTCTGAATGCTGTCTATGGAGGGAGAGCGGGGGGCGCCGTCGTCCATGACGATAGTCTGTCGGGCGTAGTTCGGATCAGAGGGCCTGTACTGTGCAGAGCGGTATGGATCGGCATAGTTAGCTGCGGTGTTAAGAGCATAGTTGTTTCTTTGGTAAGTCATGGCACTGCGCTGGCTGGGTGTCCTCTGCAGGCTTCCCACACCTGAACCACAAAAACATAACGGGAAATTAAACACACACACACAACACAAGATAACAAAGCAATGCAAGACAGGAGTTCTGACCTTTTCAGCTAAACTGAGAGCTTTGTACTCCTGTTATCTTAGAGGTTTTTACACAAAGCTGAAAATACAAACATGCTGCTGCTCTTACAGACTCTGCAAATTCTCAAATGTGGACCCAATTAATGGTGAGGATAAAATACAGCTCCTGTGGTTGCAGAAAGTAGATCCATTGTCCTTCAAAGGCTTTTTTTCATGTTTACTAGATTGTACTTAGCTCGAGGGGTCCTGCCTGTGTTCAGAGAGCACTTAAGGACCCAACCTGCTTGATAATCCACAAATTCTTTCTTCCCAGCCTTCTTGATCCGTCCCGTTCTTGCATTCTTGTACTAATTCAGCTAAAACGACACCTGTAAAAGCTGACTAGCTCCACAAAAAAATCTGGATTAAAATGACAAAAAACTAACCATCAAGACTAAGAAGAGAAGCTGTATCTTCTTTTAGTCATCAGTCCTCTATTCATTTGCTGCATGTGATATTATAGCTTTATGACCCATTTTTTAAACTGCATAAACAGGCTGGTAAGACTTAGCCCTCCTTCTAACTGAAGCCACGTGATCTGTGACAGCATGCCTGCTGCGCTGGTCAGGTCTGTATCAGCAAACCCGAAAGAACTGGGCACGAGCGCCCAAATTCCCCCCTACCAGGAACCAAGACGTCAACTTGTGGATTTACTCCAAAAACACAATTTCTCGCATCGGTGCACTTCTATGTTCGGCAGAGACTCAAGCCTGCAAAGAGTCCACCTCCCAAACTAAAAACCCCACAGGGATGCAGGGAGAGGAATTCAACGCAACACAGTGAAGCTTTTTTAGATTTTTGTCAGTACAACAAATGTATCTCAATAAAGTAGACTGAGAATTATTTCAGAAACTAAGTTAAAACGCATATTATATGCATCATATGATTCAGATTTATTAGACACTGAGTAGTTGGAATTTGATGTTTACATAACTTGTATGACAAGGCACAAGCTTGCAGAAGCAAGTCAAATTAAATTAAACGTTTGCTGTTTTGGAATTACCTAAATCTTTCTATTTACTAAATATCAGAATAATGAAATAACCTTTAATTACTTTCTTCAAAATCAGACATTTCCATATTTAATGATTATCATGTCTTTAAACGATTTGAGAAAAATCAGATGACAATGGCTATGTAAGTTGTTTTGGGAAAAATCTAGTACACATGTTGATGTACTTTAAGGCAACACCTCAAACACACTTGTGTGATAGCTTGAAAAAATCTAAAGAAGTTATGAAGAGAACTGGCGGACCTCCATAAGCCTGGTTTTTCATTGGGTACAATTTCCAGACACCTGAAGGTGCCATGTTTATCTGTTCAAATAATCATATGCAATAGCGACCATGGGACTCCCTATTGCATGTTAAGTCATCCATTCTGAAAACCTTGTCAAGAATACCCAAAACGTTTGAGCAAAGTCATCCAGTTTAAAAAGGAAGTTCTATAATGCTGAAATACTTTTTGCTAATTGCTTCAGAACATAAAAACCCAACTTGGTTAAAATGACTTCAGTAAGATGCTTCTACAGGTATGTTTTGCTTTTTATTATGATGCTTTGGTACAGATGTTATTGCATTTTCACTCTGATATACAATAGTATTCTTTGTGGATTCTGTAATATTGATATGTCCATGTCCAGCTGCAGCAAAGCAAACACTCAAAAAACTTCATGCACCATTCTGTACAAAGTTCTTATTTGTATTTAGGTCAAACCAAACTTGTCTGCAGTTCAGGCGTCTAAACAGCGAAATTAGAAACTAATCCATGATGTGTCTTATTAAACGCAGTTGCCCGACACATCTATATTTAGTGAATTTAAATAAAACAAATAACTTTTAGGCAATATTCTAATTTCATCGAGACTCAGCTGTATTTTGACCCTGCTCGTAATTTTTCTAAGTTTCACATAATCGGTCCCGTTTTGCTCCAACTTACACAAAGTACAGCAAATGCGTCTGGCAACTTCCAAACAGGGATGGAAAAAGAAATTCAGAGAAAATGATTCATTGAAATATAACAAAGAAAAACCCAGATCAAATTGGATTTTTCAAATGAAGCAGCTCAGGCAAAGACTGTGTATCGAACATCCCCTTCAGCTCAGCCTCACTCAATTTTTCTCATCATCTTTGGAAAAGCAGGTAGTGGATTGTTTTTTTTTTGGTTCTACACAACATCAATAGCATTTATTTGGGAACCTGTTTCTCAAAGCAGATCTTCAGAGTGCCCCGGGTGGGTCTGAATGTGTGAAATGTGTTTACATTTGTATTTTAGCCAAGAAAAAAATAACTGGGAGAGAAAAGGTGGCAGTTGTGGGTAAATTAGAAGTCCCCAGACTCTGTCCCTTTTCAAGAGCTCAGTCTGACATGTGGGTAATGGATTCCTTTCAGGCAGGATGACACATCAGAACCTGCCTATTAACTTCTGCCTCACCCTTTTCTGTCAGACAGTGGAAGGAGAAAGGAAACGTGAGGCAGGGGAAGAGTAGTTGGGAAAAAATAAAGAAGGGAATCCAAAACAGAAAAGCAAAGAAACAACTCAACAAACAGAAATAAACAGCAGATGTAACCCAGGGTAAAAGACTGCCCCTAATCCCGCCTTTCCTGCTCCATTGGTTAGAGTGACAGTCAGTCACACAGTGCATTCAGCCAATCACTGCATTTTGAGTGGTTAATCAGGCCTGCTCCAGCTTTCCCTGTCAGGTGTGAGGGGGAGAGCTGGAGACAAAGGAGCTACAGGTTTGTTCTCCCAAACAATTAGGTTATCTCTTTGTTTACTATGCACTTTTAATACTCACAATATAAAAAATCATGTAGATCTGAACATCCAGTGAGCTTGGAGTCGTGAAGTTGTCATGTACTGAACTATATATGGAATTGGTGAGTAATGAACACAAATGTTGTTTGGTTGGCATGTTGGTGGTGGTAGCCAATGCTAATTGTTTGATCATCAATTTTAACTTCTTAAATTCAATATGTGTTTAAGATAATGAGGTAAATGCTGATATCTTTATTTTGTCTTAACGATTAGCTTGTGGATATAAATGCATTTATTTATCTGGAAAAGTCTAGTTAACTAGCAGGCTGGTAATTTATTGGTCCTGTTTATTTTAATACAGGCCAGGTGATCCCTTGGTAGGGTCAAAGGATGGCGAGCTTCTGACAACTGGCTGGAGCCAGGAGAACCTTAAAACTCACTCTATACTGGTCTGGTAGGAGTCTGATGGTCCACAACATTTCCCCCTCCATCTCATTATAAAGACACACAATTCATTATTCAACCCTTCTCTGGTGGAAACAAATTGCGCTTGGACATTTTCATCTCAAACAATTGGACAATTAAATTATGGACTTTTAACTGTGTGTCAGTCAGACAATGTGCTGACTACTGGGGAAAGATAGGACTCTTTGTGCACATTTATATACAAGATTTACTGCAGTATTGTGTATGTATATATTTATTGTCTTTATTTTTTTGTTTTTCATGTATGTTTGTGTCTTGTGGTGTTCACTTATTTTTCCTTCTTTAAAATACATAATATTGAAAGCAGTTATTCTTTTGTATTGTTTTTATTGATTACTGACAACAGCTCCAGTAGATGAACCTAACCTTCTGGTATTATATGCCATCTAGTCCTTTAACTGCATTAAATAACTGCTACATTATTGGCGAGCTAGCCAGGAGCTGTTTTGATCAGTAATTAATAGAAACCAGGTTGAATAAAGTTGCACAAATAAGTCTTAGTTCATACTCACCAATTCAATTTCCATCATGGAAGTTTTTGAAACTCTTGGTTTAAAAATCTCTAATACAGTATTGATTGATGGAGTTTCAGAAAACCCCACAGATGAACTTATTGATTTTCTTGAACAGTATGGTGATATTAAGCAGAAAACTACTATAGATTTGCGTGATTCAGAATTTGATCAAATGTTGGTTGTTGAATATGATTCTGGATTATCTTTAGCACGTTTATTTCCAATATTACCATATACATTTACATCAGATGTGGGTGATAAATTTCATATTGAAAGGTTGTCTGAGATTTATGCCTCAAAAGTTGGTGGCTTAAAGACAGATAAGTATTTGGCAGATTTACAAGAAATTGCCAAGCTGTCTGGGAAAAAATATGCTGAAGTCCTCACAGAAGTGATGTCCCAGATACAGCAGTCTGTTGCAGAGTTCTGTCCTGTGGTGCCAGTGAAGGCAAAAGAGGAACAACTTGTAGAGAAAGATGAAGCACAGCAGCCATCAGTTCATGCTACTACTCAACTCCCTTTTCCTCTGTCATCCCTTCCACACTCCGCTCCTCTTCCATCCAGTTCTTCTATCTCCAGCAGAACTGAAGTGCAAGGTCAGGAGAAGCAGTCCACATCTATTTCTGCTGGTGATCTCAGTCCTCCTGAGGTGCAACGCTATGTTGTGGAGCATGTTGTCAGGAGTGGGGACAGCTCTCTGCATATGCACTCATCACATAGATTGAGATCATTCTCTGGAAAAGTCCCCAGGCCAAGTCATGAGACAGACTACGACACATGGCGGACAAGTGTTGATTTAGTTCTTCAAGATCCCTCTATGTCACAGTTGCAATGTACCAGACTAATTCGTGATAGTCTACTTCCACCTGCCTGTGATATAGTGAAACATTTGAGTCCAGATACATTACCAAAAGTATACATGCAACAACTTGATTCAGCCTATGGAACTGTTCAAGATGGAGAGGAGTTGTATGTTAAATTCATGGACACTTATCAGGATAGTGGAGAAAAGCCATCTGCCTATTTGCAGCGGTTGCAGGTTGGGCTACAGCATGCAGTGAAGAGAGGAGGTGTTTTGGAGAAGGATATGGATGCACGACTGTTGACCCAATTTTGCAGAGGATGTTGGGACAACAACCTAATATCAGAACTTCAACTTAAACAGAGAAAAATTAATCCACCTTCATTTGCTGACTTTTTGTTGTTACTTAGAACTGAAGAGGACAGGGAAGCAGCAAAAACCCTGCGGATGAAGCACCATTTGGGTACCACTAAACAAAAGGTTTCATCTCAGGTCCAGTTTGCACATACTAACCAGGAAACTAATCTGTGTGTTGCTCTGAACAACATGACTAAACAGCTTTCACAACAGATGTCAGCAATACAGCAGCAGCTCACTGCTTTAACAGCAGGTCAGATGGGCACCAAGCTACCTTTTGCTGCAAAAGCTACTGCAAAGCCTAATGTGAAAAAGACTGTTAAAGATGTACATATTAGCAATTCTAGCTCTAAACCTGGGTTTTGCTTCCGTTGTGGAGAGGATGGCCATGTTAAGCCTCAATGTGATAATGAGCCTAATCCAGCATTGGTTACTGCAAAGCGGAAAATATTTTATGATAAACAGAAGAGACAGAGACAAAATCCCTCTACTTCAGCACATTTAAACTAGTTTCAGTTCCTGTTGAGGGGCGAACAGGAGCTGAGCTGGACCAACCTTGTCCCGCAAAGAGAGAGTCTGTTAAGTGTGCCAAATTGCAGACAAAACCCAAAATTGATTTGCCAAAGGGATTAATCGGTTCCAGATGTACAGCAGAAGTCAACATTGCTGGCTACAGCTCTCAATGTCTTCTGGATACCGGCTCTCAAGTCACTACAATACCAGTTTCTTTCTTCAATAAACATCTCTCAGGTCAACCAGTTCACTCGCTAAATGACCTACTTCATGTTGAAGGGGCTGCAGGTCAACATGTTCCATATTTGGGTTATGTTGAAGTACCAATAACATTTCCAAAAGACTTTATTGGGAGTGAATTAACAGTTGAAACCCTTGCTTTAGTTGTTCCTGATGTGAGACCTGGATTTCCAGCTTTAGTGCTAATAGGCATGAATACACTTGAAATTCTCTATGAAAGATTTTGCTCCAGTGACTGTCCAACATTTAAACCTACCTCATATGGGTTTAAAACTGTTCTGCATCAGTTAATGCATCAGCAGAACTGTGGCAACCATTTGGGTGTTGTGACACTCCACAGCAAAACCCCTGTTCTTATTCCAGCTGGTTGCACAGTGGTGGTTGAGGGTTGTGCCAAACTTTCTAGTGTGGCAAGTCGGTGTGCTGTCGTTAGACACCCGGATTTAGGCCTGCCGGGTGGTCTGGTTGTCAGTAGCTGTCTGGTTGCACTTCAAGCTTGCTCACACAATAGGGTTCCAGTAGTTGTCTCTAATGAAACGAAACAAGACACTTCTATATCAGCTTTAAGTATCATTGCTGAACTAGAAGCCTATGCAGGAATCATCTCAGAGCACCATGTGACCAACCATATAGCTGAGGAAACATCAACACCTTTGAACATCAATTTTGGTGAGTCACCAATACCATCACAATGGAAGGAAAGAATCATAACAGAGTTAAATGCTATACCTGAAGTTTTTTCCCATCATGATTTAGATTTTGGTTGCACCAAGCAAGTGAAACATCACATTAATCTTCATGACAATACTCCTTTCAAGCATCGTGCAAGACCTATTCACCCAAAAGACATAGAGGCTGTTCGCAAACATTTACGTGAACTTCTGGACGCTGGTGTTATCAGGGAGTCTGAATCGCCTTTCTCATCTCCAATTGTTGTTGTTAAGAAAAAAAATGGAGATATTCGACTGTGTATTGACTACCGTAAACTCAATTTACAAACTGTCAAAGATGCATATGCTTTGCCCAATTTGGAAGAATCATTTACAGCACTTAGAGGATCAAAATGGTTTTCTGTGCTTGATCTGAAATCTGGTTATTATCAGATTGAAATGAATGAAACAGATAAAGCTAAGACCGCTTTTGTTACTCCACTTGGGTTTTGGGAGTTTAATCGGATGCCTCAAGGGGTTACTAATGCACCATCAACATTTCAAAGATTGATGGAGAAATGTATGGGTGATCTGCACTTGAAAGAGGTTTTGGTGTTTTTGGATGACTTGATTATATTTTCCAACAGTCTTGAAGAACATGAAAACCGTCTATTGAGAGTTCTAAATCGGTTGAAAGAGTTTGGATTAAAACTTTCTCTGGAAAAATGTAAATTCTTCCAAACATCTGTTAGATATTTGGGCCACATTGTTTCAGAGAAAGGTGTTGAGACAGACCCAGAAAAGATTTCCATAGTGAAATCCTGGCCAATTCCTACCAATTTGAAGACCTTGAGATCTTTTCTGGGATTTACTGGCTATTATAGACGTTTCATAAAGGGATATGCCACTATTGCCAAGCCTCTTAACAATCTGACCCGTGGGTACCCGCCAACTAATAAAACCTCAAGGGTACAATCTAATAAGTGTCCACCGTTTGATCCAAAGCAACCTTTTGGTTCTAGATGGAGTCCTGAGTGTCAGTTGGCTTTTAATACCCTGATTGACAAACTTACTACTGCACCAGTCCTGGGGTTTGCTGATCCTGTATTACCTTACATCCTCCATACAGATGCCAGCACCACTGGACTGGGTGCTGCCCTCTACCAGGAACATGAAGGGAAGCTCAGGGTAATAGCCTATGCTAGCCGGGGTTTGTCAGCTAGCGAAAGTCGTTATCCAGCTCACAAACTTGAATTCTTAGCCCTGAAGTGGAGTGTAACAGAAAAGTTTCAAGATTATTTGTATGGAGCGGATTTTACAGTTGTCACTGACAGTAACCCACTTACTTATATCTTGACATCAGCTAAGCTGGATGCTACCAGTCATCGTTGGCTGGCCGCACTTTCTACTTTTTCCTTTAAGCTGCAGTATCGAGCAGGGAAACACAATCTGGATGCTGATGCACTCTCTCGTCGGCCTTGTGGAAAATCTGTCACAGATGAAGTTGCCCACAAAGATCAGGAACTTATCTCTCAGTTTGCTCAACAACATCTTTCAGATAGTAGCAATAATGAGATATCACCTGAAGTGATTAATGCAATTTGCCAAAGTCGTCTGGTTCGAACTCGAGTTGAAAGCCTTTTGGTTGAATCACTCTCAGTCAGGGCAGATATAATTCCTGTGGACTACTCTGAAGATTCACATGGACTTCCTGTTGTTCCTGCAATGTCTCATGCTGATCTAAAAGACCATCAAGGAACTGATCCTAGTATCAGGGAAGTTATCCATCAGTTGGAGACTGGTGAAAAGATTCCTCCAACAGTCAGGGGTGAACTTCCAGAACTTCCTCTTCTCCTTAGAGAATTAACTAAATTGGAGATGATTGATGGCATTCTTTACAGAAAGCGACAAGAGAATGAGCAACATGTATACCAACTGGTCCTTCCAGCAGACCTTCGTGAATCTGTTCTTCATAGTCTTCATAATGATATGGGCCACCTGGGAATAGAGAGAACTCTATACCTTGTTAGAGCTCGATTCTATTGGCCTAAAATGGCTATGGATGTGGAGCAGAAAATAAAAACATGTGGACGTTGTGTTCGTCGGAAGAGTCTGCCAGAGAGAGCTGCTCCACTGGTCAACATTCAAACCTCACGTCCATTGGAACTCGTTTGTATGGATTTCCTGAGTCTTGAACCTGATGCTAGCAATACCAAAGACATTCTTGTGCTGACCGATCATTTCACCAAGTTTGCCATTGCCATTCCAACGCCAAATCAAAAGGCAAAGACGGTCGCCAAATGTCTTTTGGACAATTTCATCATCTATTTTGGAATACCAGAAAGACTACATACAGATCAAGGCTCGGATTTTGAGTCCAAATTGATAAAAGAGTTGTGTGCTATGACAGGAATCCAAAAGAGTCATACAACACCATACCACCCTAGAGGAAACCCTGTAGAAAGGTTTAATCGTACGCTGTTAGCAATGTTAGGAACTCTTGACCCAAAACAGAAGTCAAAATGGAAAGAATATGTTAAACCTCTTGTTCATGCGTACAACTGTACCAGAAATGAAGTGACAGGATATACTCCTTATGAGCTTATGTTTGGACGCTGTCCTCGACTCCCAATTGATCTTGCTTTTGGTCTTCCTGTTTGTGAAAAGAAATGTCCATCACATTCTCAGTATGTACAGAACCTGAAGTCACGGTTGAAAGAAAGTTATCAAATGGCATCAAAGAACTCTGCCAGCAGTGCTGAAAGAAACAAAACTCGGTTTGATCAGCGGGTTCTACCATCCAAGTTGGAAGTCGGAGATCGAGTACTTGTGCGGAATGTCAGACTCAGAGGTAAACACAAACTCTGTGATAAATGGGAACAAGATGTCTTTGTAGTGGTGAAGTGTGCTGGCGATCTTCCAGTTTATACAGTAAAACCAGAGTACAAAGATGGCCCAATACGCACACTACACAGAGACCTTCTCCTTCCATGTGGTTTTCTTCCTGTGACAGATACTGAAAGATCAACTGAGACAGTTCCAGTCACAAAACCCCAGACACGTCAACAAACCAAGAAATGGCAAGAATTTCCTGATGACTCTGCAGAAGGTGAGGACTGTGAACAAGAAGAGATTCCGTTCCATCTAGCTCCACCTCCAGTAAAGTTCAAAGTGGAGAAAACACTCAGAAAGTCATCACCTCCTGATGATGTAGAAAACTCTGTTGTTCCAACAGTTTCTCCAGTGAAGAAACAATCTGTTGAAATACTTTCAGATTCTGAGAGTGTGAAGTCAGCTGTTGAAGTGGAATCAATTGAACCAGAATCCTGTGTTGGAGAGCAACCTGATGTGATTGCAGAACAAGTTCCACCTTATACTGAAGACTTACCTGATCCTGGAAGCCCAATTGGTGAAACCGTTCCCGCTCCTGATTTTGGAATTACTTTGAACAGATCCCCAAACTTTGATGGTATAAATCAAATTAATGACAATCCTCCAAAACGTTCAATACGACATAGAGTGGCACCTGAACGGCTTCAATATACCACTTTAGGCAATCCGCTTATTTCAGTCGTTCAGGCATTATTGCACAATTTGTCTGATGCTTTAATTGCGACACCCACCACTTCCAGCACTGTTCACATTGTCTAATGTTTACATGTCACGGGACGTACATGATTTAAGGGGGGGAGGCTGTAACCCAGGGTAAAAGACTGCCCCTAATCCCGCCTTTCCTGCTCCATTGGTTAGAGTGACAGTCAGTCACACAGTGCATTCAGCCAATCACTGCATTTTGAGTGGTTAATCAGGCCTGCTCCAGCTTTCCCTGTCAGGTGTGAGGGGGAGAGCTGGAGACAAAGAGCTACAGGTTTGTTCTCCCAAACAATTAGGTTATCTCTTTGTTTACTATGCACTTTTAATACTCACAATATAAAAATCATGTAGATCTGAACATCCAGTGAGCTTGGAGTCGTGAAGTTGTCATGTACTGAACTATATATGGAATTGGTGAGTAATGAACACAAATGTTGTTTGGTTGGCATGTTGGTGGTGGTAGCCAATGCTAATTGTTTGATCATCAATTTTAACTTCTTAAATTCAATATGTGTTTAAGATAATGAGGTAAATGCTGATATCTTTATTTTGTCTTAACGATTAGCTTGTGGATATAAATGCATTTATTTATCTGGAAAAGTCTAGTTAACTAGCAGGCTGGTAATTTATTGGTCCTGTTTATTTTAATACAGGCCAGGTGATCCCTTGGTAGGGTCAAAGGATGGCGAGCTTCTGACAACTGGCTGGAGCCAGGAGAACCTTAAAACTCACTCTATACTGGTCTGGTAGGAGTCTGATGGTCCACAACATTTCCCCCTCCATCTCATTATAAAGACACACAATTCATTATTCAACCCTTCTCTGGTGGAAACAAATTGCGCTTGGACATTTTCATCTCAAACAATTGGACAATTAAATTATGGACTTTTAACTGTGTGTCAGTCAGACAATGTGCTGACTACTGGGGAAAGATAGGACTCTTTGTGCACATTTATATACAAGATTTACTGCAGTATTGTGTATGTATATATTTATTGTCTTTATTTTTTTGTTTTTCATGTATGTTTGTGTCTTGTGGTGTTCACTTATTTTTCCTTCTTTAAAATACATAATATTGAAAGCAGTTATTCTTTTGTATTGTTTTTATTGATTACTGACAACAGCTCCAGTAGATGAACCTAACCTTCTGGTATTATATGCCATCTAGTCCTTTAACTGCATTAAATAACTGCTACACAGACAGACTGCTTTCCCAAAAACGGAGACAAAACAGTAGAGTCAAGGCCACTCTCATTAAATGGCTAATACTGCCAAGATATTGGAAGCCAAAGAGAGCATCAACACCTGATAAGAAAAAGGTGTGTTTGGTTTAAACAAAATGCTATAAGTCAAAAGATAATCAAAATTTCCCATGACCGGCATGATGAATCTCAAGACAGTAAACGAGAGAGAAAACAGAGGAGCACAAAAAAACCCCACAAAAGAACAAATAGAGCTTTCAGTAGATCTGAAAATAACCACGATGTGGTTATGCTTATGTGGTTTTACCACATAAGCATGATTGGAAAAAGTTTAAAATTCCTCCCCTGGTTTATTTATAATGCAGCAGAAAGAGCTAACTTACCCTAATTTGTGAGTTTAGGTGTTTTATTGCAGAGTAGCATGATATATAAAATTGCAGCTGTAACCACAACACCAATGGGTGCAATACTGCAAACAAGAAATGGTGATGTAATCACCTACAAGCATTACTGCGGGTAGCTGGAAGTATACAGATTTCTATTGTAGGCCAAAGGTCTGTGATTTCTCCTGTGTACCATAAATATTGTGCATTCCTATTATACACTATTATTTTGTGGACAGTCTAGGGACATTACAAGAATACAGCTGTAGATGATGACAACAAAGTTAGCCTATGATTCATTCCTTCTATTGTGGATTAAAAAAGATTAAAAAGATCCATGTCACTGTTTATAGAGATTAGTCAATTCCGGTTCAAGAAGTAAAATAGATTAACTAATCAGACCACAAGAGGATCATTCTATAAGGAAAATGGATTTTATATATTAGTTGGAGAATAATGAATCATTTTCTCAATTTGTAAAATCGCAAAAACAAAAAAAAAAAGTTTTAATGTCACATTTGGCATTGCAGAGAAAAGTATTAAAAAATCCTGACTAATTTATTTAACACTGATTCTAATTCTTCACCACTATTTGTGACTTTGGGAAAAAACAAAAACAAAACAAAATCATTTTCTTAGCTTTCTAAAAACACAAACTCATCTTTTCCAGTCTCATTCAGAGTGTTGTGCAGGGACTCGACAAACTGTAAGCAAGCCATTCTTCTCATTTAACAAGATTATTTACCAATTTAGTAGGTTTAGGGTATTTACACTTCATGGATTGTCTGCTACTATCCTTAAGAGATTCTCTGAAGAAGACAGTTTGACCAACCTGAGCCGCTCCTGTAAAGGGTCCCCTGCTGGGTGTGGCTGGGGCTGCGGTACAACGGACCCCGGAAAGTCCTGTCTTCATATATGGGTGCAATGTGGCGGTCTGGGGAGATGGTTGACCTCATGTCCTGTCCATGGTGGCTGTGCTGACTGGCATAGGAACTCCGTATTCCTGCAGAAGGAGGAGAACCGTTAGCAGGTAGATAGCTGGCATGATCAGTTTGCAAGTAGCACAGTTCTTAAAGAGGCAGTGTGAAGTGACAAAATTTTCCTCCTGTGTGTTAATGAGCAACAGTTACTAACTATAAATTTCTTTCATTTCATCCATCTGCTTTTAAAGCAGGTAAAAGTGAAGAAACAAAAAAGAATAAAACTACGATACTTAATGACATAAAAATACTATAAATTAATTCCTGCCACTTGTTGCCCTGCCCTTTCATGTGTTACAAGATAAACACCGAATAATTTGCAGGACACAGTCCGCCTCCTTTTCCTGTATTTACAGGTAATGTCATTGCTAAAAAGCTGTGCTATTTACTGAATGACAAAGTTGACATTGATCACCACACAGCAATAATGCAACCTTGGGGAAAATATCAAGAGTATCAAAACCCAGAAATGTTTCTTTTTAACTTTTAATATACTTGACAACTTTTTATTGACCGCTGTGAAGTGAACATTTACTTTGTGAAAAATACGATTCATAAGAATTTGATGTGATGATAGGACAACCAAATGAATGTAATGTAAATTAGGGCTAGAAAAGAAACAGATGTAAAAAACATGTTAACCTGTATCTGAGAAGAGCACTACAGCCACATCAGACAGATCAAAGTCCAACAAGCCAAAGATTTCACAAGATCTTGTTGTGACGTTAGTGTGGACTGACTGGCAATGTTTCTGAAATCCTTGTCAAATGTGTCAGTGATCTTCAGAGAAATTAAATGAGAAAGTCCAAGATGGGTAATCAATGGATTATTTATAGGTTTTACTGCCAACTTGTCTGGCTCTTCATACCAAAAATACGGCATTTTTATTTCAGTTTTGAATAAACTACAATAAACCAGTTCAAAAGAAAAATCTTCTTCAGATCTTATTGTCACAACATAAAAACACTAATGCATCGGTACATGCATTAGTGTGTACCGATGTACCGTGTTACTGTGGAGCAATCAGTTGATTATATTACACTGAAATGTACTAAAATGCAGTTTACACAAAACTTTGTTTTTCTTTAGAGACACAAAGTAAATTCATACTGTTAATGATGATGTAATAAATGTGTAAAGCTTTAGGGCTGCTAATTTGAGCAGAGGAAAAATGAAAACCACATGCCTGATGTGAAATATAAAAGTGGCTATAAAGATGGTTTCTTTGCTTCTTTCTTCATTTAAATCCAAGTAAGCCCACCCAATGCAAGTGATCTCGGCGCCTATGTTTGTTTGTGTTAAGCCTCACATCAATGGAGCTCATAAAACCGTGAAACCC
The DNA here is from genome assembly GCF_019740435.1 of Gambusia affinis. NCBI lineage: Eukaryota > Metazoa > Chordata > Actinopteri > Cyprinodontiformes > Poeciliidae > Gambusia > Gambusia affinis. The sequence goes on from NC_057878.1 coordinate 17,302,338, forward strand.
CCTGGATCACTATACAGTTGGCAACTTACTGCTCATTGCACATATCGAGAGCCGCAGACATCACTTGGGTCCTCTCCAGCAGCATAAACTCAGCTGCAGACTGTAACTAAACACCAAGGCTACCATGCAGAACCAGCTAAATGAGGGAGTCCTGTCACAACATGAAACTAAAGAATTAATAAATATGGATGTTTGTCTCCTTGTGGACTGGGAACTCTTGGGGGAAGGAGAACAAAGCTTTTAGATGAAAGTAGTGGACCGTTTTGTTGGTGACCTATGAGGTCTTCTAAAAAAACAATAGCTCTACAGGGAGCTTAGGAAAACTGACTCCAAAGATAATCCTGTCTCAGCAACAAAAGAACAAAGAATCACTTAAATATACTAATAATGATTAAAATGATAAATATTGAGCTGGCTGTGAACTACCAGCTGTGAGTGGAAAGTTTTGTGCTTATATTTTAACAGTCTAATGCAAGTAATTCAACTTTGACAAAAAAAGACTTGAAAGGCAGCGCGTGGAAGATGAGTACAGTGCGGACAAAAGGAGATGTACATGGTCTGCAATAATTCTGAAGTAGGAAATTATGGAAAAAATGTCACTATGACCAGATTCTGACCCTACCAACCTAATGTTCCGTAAAACGATACGCAATGGACCAGGCAACGTTTGACAGGTTCTGGGTTCAGAGATATCTTTCCACATTCCTTGCTTGAAATGAGTGGCTACTTGAACTACTGTTACATTTCTATCTTCTACAACAGCATCAAGGTCACAAACATTGCAATTAGATCTTAGAAATGTTAGACAACACTGTAATTCTTAACTTACACTAAGAATAAAACTTACTGCAATAAGTATTTGGATTCCTGTGATTATGATAATGGACTAAACATTGCAGCTTACCGAACTGCTTTTTTGCTGTCCATTTCATGTTTAAATAGATGCTGCCTTAAATTGAATTAAAAATGTTTGAATGCAATCAAAATTTTAATTTTAAAGGTTTTATAGCTTCCCAAGGCAAAACTTTCTTCACTTTTACTGTTTGGGACAGTTAGGAACTGCTTTATGGAGTAATTTATATTTTTCCTCTGCAAAGTGCTGTGACAAAATAAATAGAGAAGTCTTTCACTGTGTGGCACTGCTCACAGTGCAGAGTAGTTGCAGGTTGGCAGGAAATCAGCAGCTCTGTTGTTCAAAGGTTTTTAGGGGAGCAGTGGGTGGAGGTATTGAAAGACATAAGAAAAGGCAGATGAATCAAAAAGCAAAGCAGAGAAGAATATAAAAGGTGGTGGAAAGCCGGGGGTGTGAGGAAGACACAATAATAAAAAGAAGAGTGTTAATAAGGCTGTTTTGGACCACCAAAACGTTCTCATTCATTGTAAAAGCCTGTTTAAAAAGATGGCTTTTAAGACTTGGTGGCAATATACAACCTGGGTGATCTAAAGAAGAATGAATAGGATCGACTGAAGATGTGTTCAAATGCAGACCTGGACAACCCCTCAGGCCGTTAAGGTGATTTAACACATTTCAGGACAGCTGTGATAAGATCTGGAAATCTGTTCCGGGTGTCAATAAAATACCACTTCCTGGCCTAACAAAAGAAGCAAGGACAATTAGGGCATCAATTAGGGCATCTCAGCACTGAAATGTCATCACTCTTTCTGTACAATAAACTCAACATTTTAAACCATTTGAGCCAGGTTAAAATGAAACCAATGTCTTTACAGGACTTTTTTAAGTTATGGTAATAACCATAATCAGAATTTTTACATATTATCTAACTAATAACTGGACACACTGGTACTGCTATACTGCAAATTAGTATCTTCAACACAGCACCAACTGTGTTGTCTTGATCTTTACTGGTGTGACAAAATATTTGTGTAGACAAGGAAGTTGCATTGAAAACAGCCAATGGTGAACTGATGCAACATGAGAATAAAGAAATGCTTTAGTGTGTGTCTTTCAAGCTCTGGCAACATGCAGCTCTTAATGTACACAAATTTTCTTTTTTTCTTCCCTCATATTGCTCCTGTTACATAACCCATCTTCCTAGAATGTAGGCAAAACAAATCCAACTAAGATGAATATAAAATCTGTTCATGTCCATATAATAAAAAAGTCTGCATTTTTACCCCTCTTGTTGAAATGATTGTGACGTGACATTAATTTATTCAAACATCAACAGTTGAATAGCTTATCAAAATTATTCAACTTACTAGTCAATTATTACCATATCATAGTGAGAATTAAGCCACAACAAAAAAAACAGGAAGCACAATTTGACCTACTCTATGGGCAACGTTGGTATGTTTGGACACAAAGAAATTTTAAAAGAACCAAGGAAGTTTGTTAGAGCCATTATTTGCAGGACTACAATTTTCTTGATCTCTTTCCGTATCTGTTTTGCTGTCTATAAAGTAGCCATATTAAAATAGCCCATCATGAAACTAGTCTATGTGCCTTATTTACTCTATTCCCCTGATGGAAAGGCTGCAGTCACTTCTAAAAGCATCTGCAAATTCTCAGGGAGAAATAACTTTCTGGTGTCTGTTGAGGATGAATGGCCCACATTCCTTCTGTGTTATAGTCATTTAATTCTCCCCCCTCAGCCCTCTCACCGTGGCGTTAACAGATTACACTTGGCAGAGACTGGATGAAAGGCGCTGGTGGCTTGGCGCATGCTAGCTTTGGAGAAACAGATACAGCTGAATCCATTTCTCAAATATATTATTCACAAATCCGGTCAGACCAGCAAATGCTCAGCAAATATAAAGGGGAAGGATTACCAAAATCTCACTACACAAGAAAGTAAAAAGTAGCAATAATAGGCTGCAGGATGGTCAAAACTTCAAAGGCAGCTTCTCTTGTCAGAATGAGAGAGGAGATATGCTATTTCCTCTTCCCCCCTGTCCCACTCTTCTCTCCGATGGACAGAATGTAATGAGCACATTATTAGGGACAATTTGTCTTCATTTTCCATTCTTCAGCAGGAAAGGGAAGCTATGACATTCTACAGGTTACTGTGCAAGCGGTGGGACCAGGTGGGTGGTGGAGAAAGAAAAATGAAAGGAGAGAAGCAACACAAAGAGTTAAAAAAGAAACATAAAGCAAAAAAGAAAAAAGAACTTTTAACAGATAGAATTTAGGAAATGAAGAAATGAGAGATAAAATAAATAAAAAAAACTGAAGGACTAATTTCAGAGTAAAAATATCTAGTTTTGGGTCGTTTGGTGGCCTTTTGCAAATACTTGCAATTTGGATGATGTGATCATTCCACTTCCGATTAATATGGCCCATCAGACACGGCTGACAAATTACTGTAATAAAGGCAATGTGCAGAGGGTGCTTTTGTAGAAATTTAAATTTAAAAAAAAGAGACGATGGGAATAGGATAGGAGTTGAGTAAGATGAAGAAAGATGATAAGGAGGAGAAGAAGGAAAGCACAGAAGAAATGTCTGATCAAAAAAAGCTGGGAAGGAGCTTCACAAAATTTCTCTGCTGAGCACAATCACTGTGGCCACTTCATTTAAATTTTTTTTTTAAACCAACTAGATTTGGAGAAAAAAATTTAAACTAATATTTTTGTAGAATAAGCTAAACTTTTTGAAATGATCAAGCTAGTAAAAGGAAAAGTGGAAGGAGAAACAAAAGCTTAGAATACTTTTTCAAGACCTCAAAAAGGCCAAAAAGCTTATTTTAATGTTAACATAAAAATGAAAGGAGAGAACAAGTTAATAAAATTAAAACCCTATAAAAGAAATATTTATTCACAGGCTCCAAGTCCTACTTGAAAACAATAGTCCATGTAAACTCATACAGAGGCAAAGCTGGTTTCCTGAGCCATACATTAAGATTAGCTGATTGATATAGCAGTCTTTCTAAGAAAAACTGAAATTAAGAGAAATAAACACCTGAAACATATCACTCTGTGAGAAATGAATCTGACCTTCACTGTTTGTCCTCAAATCAATGACAGTTTGTTAAAAATTGATTGCAACACACTCTCCAGTATTTACTGCGTTGTCAACAAGACATAGTCAACTAAAATAATATAAACACTCATGTAGAATTTATTTAATATCACCTACGCTAGTTTTGCACAGCCTTGCAGTACAGATTAAACACTGAATGCATATGAAGTGCATCTCAGCCTAATAATGATATGTGTGACACTCACACATTTACTGATATCCTGTAAACCTGTTAAAGACGGCATATAGACCGATCATGAATGAAAGACACCAGTGGAGCGGCACTAACATCTACACAAAAGACACATGAAGATGAGAAACAGACGTTACAATCAAAGTTTCACCTTTAATATCACCATCAATTAGGGCATCTTAGGAAATCCCAGGCAGCATGAGGTTGAGAAGGAAAACAATGAATTATTCGCTAAACAGAATATTTTCTGAGAAGGAGCTTGACTTATCCTCCTAAGAGAAAATTGTAATTAAATCAGAATCAGTATTATGTGAGTGTGGCAATTATCTGTATGAGAAACATAGTTTATTGTTCTTTTCAAGGCAAGCACCTACACTAGTAATTGTAATGAAAACAAAGTTTTGATTATCAGAAAATGTTATGCAACACATTTTTTTAATACAGCCTGCTTTGGGAGCATGAAATTAATTCGAGTGTGAAAGCAAAGCATGAACACAGGCAGGTATTTTCCGGTTGGTTTTACTCCAGAAAAAGACCAGATATGAATCAAGGTTCATCTGCCAGCTCTCATTTTTGCTCTAATCTACAAGAATGACACGTACAAACCAGTTTGGGCAGGCATGTTTTTCCAAAAATATCCTGATCTGCTTCTGGGAATAAATTACGCAAATGCTAAAAAACAAGAACATTCATTCTGTTTGCGACACAAAATTGATTTGTAGTTTATGGTGTTAGCCTTAAATGGACATCAACTAATAACTCAAAAACTAACTCTAAACAAAATAATATTTATTTTACTCTCATTAGGATCAGGCTACTAGACCCAATTGACTGCATTGGTGCCAACAAGGGAAGTGGTTTTCTCCTAATAAGGTCCTAATAAGGTAAAAACCCATAACTAGACACACGGAGTTATTCGTAAAGTCTCATCTCTCTTACCCCAATCAGTTAGCTACATGCTACTTACTCCTAAACTCATTACATTTCCCTAAAATGTAGAAAACCACAGAAGCAGATAAGAAAGCAGTGTGTGAATGTGTGTATTATTAGCAGCACACCTGTGAGGCTGTCAGGTCGAGTCATCCTCTCATAAATGTCGTAACTATGAGGTCCATAGGGGTCAGTGTTGTGGAGCATGGAGCGAGGCAGAGTGGAGCTGTAGTGCTGGGGCACGGCGGTCATGCTAGCCCTGACTGGAGAAGAAGAGTGAGTTGGTTGCTTAATCAGCGGAGGGTCCACCAGTGTCAGGGGAGATCCCATGCGACCCGACGCTGACCCAGCCGAGGTCTGATAGGGCGAGGTGGTGCGGCTAGTGGAGCCAGGCCGTGAGTTTGTGGAGCTGATGCGCCTCAAACCTGCGGGGGAGGTTTTCTGGGGGGAGTATGGCGAGCCACTGCCAATGCTACCAGTGCGCTGCACAGAGGGCAAGGTTGTGAAGTGGATGTTGGAGAGAGGCTTAGGTTCTGTTACGACAGGGGAGCCGTAGGCACTGCCAACTGAGGTACGCAGGGAGCCACGGGAAGGGGAGATACTGCTGGCATAGGCTGGCGAGTGAGAGCGAGAAGGCACTGAGCTAACCCTTCGCATTGCACGGCCAGGCAGAGCTACTGTCACTCCAGGAACCTGCAATAATAACAAACAAACATAATTGGCAACATGTCTCCTCAGCTTAAAAGATGGTATAAAGAATATTAACACACTGGGTTGAACTGCCTGACACACACTAACTTCTACAATGAAAATGACATTTTAAGTAACAGGGGATTATATAAGCCGCTTCATCACAGGTCATGACTTTACTGAAGGCCATGTTTACTTTATCTCCCCCCTCCAGAGTGTGACGGCACCATTTGGTTTCTCAGCAGCCTTTGTGTACTAAATTGTGTGAATCGTGATTAGATTGAGCTGCTCAGTTCAATATGCACCTTCTGTGCCGTAAAGCCTTTGCATTTCTATAGCCACTCAGAAAAAAAACAACAGTTTTGGTAGCAGACATAAGCTGGTATGAGATTGGTTTGCAATAGATTAATATAAGTGAGTTTTTCTTGAAATTTTCATCAGTCAACTGATTGGCAGTGCACAGCAACAAGTGGGGAGGATGGTTCACTGTTTTTCGGTCCTCTAGTTAGACAGAGATCTAGACACTTTTGCTGACATCTCAACAAACTTAATACTAGTACCTCGTCCATGCCTATTCAATAGCATTATCATTTTCTATCTCCTGTAAATAACAGTGTGTATAGTAGGATAACACACAGCGATATGCTTTAAATACACAGGCTGTCATTACCTGGGCTGAAGCTTGCCCCTCAGCCCTGGCGTTCCTCATTAATGTGCCGGTGCCAGCTCCAGGGAAGGAGTGCTGCATCTTGAGTTCAGCCTTGCCCTGGTTCTGCCTGTTGAGGTAGCCACTGCTGGCATCCTGATAGCCGCTGTCAGAGTAGGAGTTCATCTGAGCTGAGCCACATGAATTCCCTGCAGACCCTGAGAGAGAGGGTGACAGAAACAGACATAAATGAAATGTAGAAGAAGGAGCTACATACGGGTGAGAAACTCACAGATAGATATCATAAGAGGTTTCATCACAGCTATGACCTTTACCAGCATCGCCTTTCTAATGAAACGGAAGGAAGAAAACACCTTTAGCAACCCATGAGTTAATTTGCCATCATTTAACCCATATAAGGTTTAATAAATGATCAAGTGTTATCATCTCTCACTTTAAAGAAAACAGTACAAAAACATCAATACTTTAGATTAGGAGGAGAATGTGGAAAATCTGTACCCTCTGCTCACATGTGGTTGTGAGGAGGTTTTTTTCACCAAACCATCTCCAGGACTAAAACAGTATTGCTAGCATCTCTTTTTGAAATAGAGCAAGCACAAACTCTACAACAGAAAAACTGGTGCAATGTCAACACTAAGTACTACTTGGCTAGATGAAAAAATGCCTCAGGAACCAGTAGCAGGCTTACTAAAGATCAACAAGCACTCACAATAAAAACATTTATTTTAATTATCTTAATTCAACTCACTGGCTCTTGATATAAATGTTAATCTGAGTCTGTTTTTAAGATTTTAAACTATCTACTATTATATCTTGTATGCTTGCTGTAAAGCACTTCGGTACAGCCCTTGTTATAAAGTCCATATAAATAAAATACCCTAGAATGACAATACAGTTCGCACATATTTTTCAGTATCAATATATGTACTAAGGTTCACTCTGAATTTCTGGAAAATAATACTGACTGGAAATTCTGGAAATATAAATATATTTCTGCAGTCTTCCCATTTTTTTTCAACCTGGGAAAATATCTGAATCAAATTCAGATCACCCTGGTGATCATGGCGTGATCAGCTGTTTGGCAATGGAAAGCCCTTTCCAATAGAACTCCACTTGAATTGGACCGCTTTGAAAGGTAGACTGAGCTGACATTTTTTGTAATATAGAATTATATACACTAATTTCAATAAATAAAACTAATATAACTTCATAGTCTCATCTTTCAGGTGTGTCACAGGTGTTTATGTGGGTTAATTCCACAAATCCAGCTAAACTGGCAACTGTTGCTTCCAAATTCATTCATAAAAATAGTGTCAGTATTTTAATATTATCAGGTCTTTTAAACCAATCCTGTTTGAAAAGCTGTATTTTCCTTTAGAAGATCAGAGAGCAGCTGGTCAGGACTGTGAAGCGCTCCTAAACAGATACGGTAGTTGTTAAAGCAACATTAATAAATTAAAACAGGAATATTATGTTTGGGGAGATAAATATTGTGATTTGTGTGGTTAAAATCTCCAAAGAAAACCAACATATAACAGGGAGGACCAAATATTTACTGTAGAGATATTTTAAGTCATTTAATGATCTAAAATGTGTTTAGAACAGACTCTGGGGGCGTGGCGTAGGGGATAGCGCAACCCATATTTGGAGGCCTTGGGTCCTTGACGCAGCTGGCGCGGGTTTGAATCCCGGACCTTGCGACATTTGCTGCATGTCTTTCCTCCTCCCCTTCCCCCCTTCCTGTCTGCCTACTTTTGTATAAGGGACACTGGAGCCCAAAAAGACCCCCTGGAGGGAAAAAAAAAAGAACAGACTCTGGAAGTAACTTCAGTAGAAATCAAACATCACTGTTCATTAGGAACAAAACACGCAGAGGAAACTAACATTTACTTCTCGTTATGGTTGATAGCAAACCAAGTTTCTTGGTGACTGATTCAAAAATCTAAATTCATTATGACTCATGTACAATACCATTGAACAAGTACCGATAGTTTGAAGTAATAACACCAGAATAACCTTGTGCAGTAGATGCTCTACAAGATATTAACTGAATTTATGGAGTGAATCTTTCATTAATTAAAGCCAATATCACACTAATGGTCCAGCTTGATATTCTGTAGAAATTGAAGTTGGTTTTTTTTCCAATCCCGGGGGAAAAAAACTCTAGTATTGTTGAGGATATTTGTGTATCTACTGTTTTCATAACTCTTGAAGCTTTCTAGATTTTATCTAGCAACAACCAAAAAAAGTGATCTAATTTATTAGGGTTTAATTTAAGACCAACTAGTGCATTAGAAAGAAGTGGAAAGAGGAAGACACAATAAAATTTAGAATCTGAACATGTTGCATCCAGTTGCTTTCAGTTCCCTACAGGCAATACTGGTAGAACCACATTCTGCTGCTATTATAGCCGCAGGTTATTTGGGAGTTTGTCTCTGCTGTATTTGCACATCTAGAAACAAGTTTATGCTCATTGTCTCTTACATAATATCTCATTCAGAACAAATGAAGTACATGTGAACAGTTATTTTCAGTCTTTCTCCAACTTTTCGATTGAATTTAGATCATGGCTTTGACTGGGCCATTTCATGCATAAATATGCTTAGATTTAAACCACTATATTTTATCCTTTGCTGAATATTTGCGATTGCTGTCCTGTTGGAATGTATAACTCCTTCCCATCACACGTTGGAGAATTTCATAGGTTTTCTTTCTGGATTGTCCCGTATTTGACTCTATCCAGATTCTAATAGACTTTGAACAGCTGCCAACTTACTGCCATCACCATGTTTCACCATAGAGATTCATGGTGATGTGCAATGGTAATTTTCCAACTACAAAGAGGGTTTTGCATGTAGGGCACAGAGTTCAGTTTTGGCTTATGACAAACTGCAAAAAACGTATGTTTTATCATTCTTGCTATTTTCCATATTCCTGTTGATACATGTTTCTACGTTCGACAAGTAGTATGGTCCACACTACTGGGCAACAGTTGGACTCTCACTGCGTACAATAAACGGGGCATGACACAAATGCATTTCACTATTTTCAGATTTTTAATGCCAAAACACTTATAAACCTTTTTTCCACTTTAAAATGCCTACTTTCTGCAAAAGTATCAAATGGGATCCCAATAAATACAAAAAATGGGACTGAAATTTCTGCCTCTTGGGAGCATTTTCACCTCTCTACCAAAAGCAAAGCATGTGTGAAAACAGCAATTTATAGGTGCAATGATTCATAAGAGAAGCCATGAAATCTTGCAGCTTGCTTTGAGGATAAAGTGAGTGCTAGTGATGTGCAATTACTAGTTTATTATAATCTCTAAATCTTTTTTTGACATAGAAATTTTACTATATCATATATCATGATGAAAATAATCTGTACATGGTGTCCACATATATCAATAAAACTGCACTACCTTATGTAACTGACATCTCAAATCAACCTGTTCAATAACTGGTAAGTTGTTTTATATTAATTGTTGTATTTGTTTTTTTATCAGGAGCAGAACTGATCCCAGCTATTAACCTATGCCTAACGACTACAATGAATACCCTTTTATCATCACTTTTATTGTCTTTTCATGATAGACTGTTAAGTCTATATTGCTCATCCCTTGTAAGTGGGATGGATGATTATGTGCTACAATAAGATTATGTGGAGAACACTCTGCGTCTGGTGGGGTGTGTGCCTCTATGCTAACTACCCGTGTAACAAATAAAATTTGCCATCTTTCTGAATCTGCAGAGTTCAAAAGAAAAGTACAAAAAAAACAACAAAGGGATAACTGTCATGTTTCAAAGACGCCATGTTTCAATATGATTGAAATATTGAAACATATGATTTAAATATTGAAACTTCTCTTTTTACACTTGCAAAGTGTAAAAAGAGAAATAAATAACTATTACAGATAGTTAGACATTAGGCCAATGCTGAGCACAAAAAAAAGAACTAACCATGTAATAGAAAGCTGCAAAAGTATAGACAGAATATAATAACAGACCCTCACTTTCATGAAGGGAGGACTGCTCCGGGGAGTACAGAGACACCTGCTCTGACTCTGCCCTGATTCGGTAGCTGGGCGACTGAGAGCTGTCAGTCATTCGAGACTTGGTATCCCCCGACGCAGAGGTATCTGAGAGAACACAGCAGAGCGGACAGTCAGACAGAGACAGATACATCCCACAGAATGAATTTGCTAATTTATTACAGTCATCAAAGTTAATATTTTTCAGCTGAGAGGAAACAATGCAAACAGTGATTTCTGCAACATTAGTTTCATCATTGTGTACAGCTACACTCATTAAACTTTACAGTCTTATTTTTTTTGAAATATTAGATTAGGTAGAAACAGTCAGACCCCTCTAAAAGTTGTCACCATCTCCGTATGTTTATTAAATCAACTACTTTAAGTCAAAAACTGGAAACCAGTGTCCATGTGCACAATGTTTTCCCATAACCCATGTAAGCAGGGAAAGGATCAAGTTATCAAGAAAAAAGAAGAGAACAATCAGTCAAACAAACACTGTGTGTCTGGTTGTGTTAAATCTTGCAGTGCGTGTAAATGAAATCTGAATCCCATGAACAAGTTGTGACTGTTGCTAAAGATGACCTGTTGAATAAAGCTGTTAACACCAGACAAAGACTGGTTAACAACTTGAAACTTTGCACTTTCACACCCAGACATCTAAGAGAGCCAGCCTATTGACAGAAGGGAATTCAAATCAGGCTATGGAAACTCTTCAGGTAAAATGTCAGAATACACATTGGACGTTCCTATGATAGAAGGTCAATTCATTTTCAACCCAATTCAGAACAAGTTATAGTTCCGATTTTGTAACAGGGTTCCTAAAAGTGAACATTTTGACTTTCCCGAGCTTAAATTTCCATTAATTTCAAATCTAAATTAATAAAGGTTAATAAAAAATATAGCAGTACTGTCTAGTTAAAACAAAGAAATGACAGAAGGAAGAAAAGAAGGAAGGGAGGCCAGACACAAGGAAGGAAGTAGAAAGGAATCAAAGCAGGGGAGAGAGAAAGCTGTATAACCAAATTTAAGACCTTTCTAGAAACATTGCATTCCTCACATCCACTGTACAATTAATGTACGAATATAGTCATAGATAAGAATAGAGAAAAATGGCTATCCAGCTGCTCTAAAAGAGGTGCAACACTGACCTAGCCCTAACCCAAGTCCATATGTCTATGCTTGTGACGGCAGAACACAAAGTTTTATTTTGTCATGCCAAGATACCACATAGTGGTTTCTAGGTCTCTACGAAGACTTTGTGTCCACAAGAGCCCACTCCTGGCAATAACAGTGAGCTGCAGAAATCTGTCACTTCCCATGTTCCTCACTGTGCATGCTGGCAAGGTAAATGTGGATTTTTGTCAAACCTAGTGGTAAGTGGCACAAGATTGTGCACCCACCAAATAAATATACTTGATTAAAGGTTGCGTTAAGAAAATGAAAGAATAGGCTACTACAGTTAAAAGGAAGAAAAAAAAATAATTTTAAGGCTTCTTATATGTCCTTACCAGAGGTACTAATATATATAGCCAACAATGCGTTCATACCGTGTCTTGATATTATTCATTATAGTAGAAGCCATACAGAGCAGAAGAGAAACAGGAAGAGAGACAGACGGTATGCACAGAGGGAGCTTTAAAGCATCGTCAGGATCTCATGTTAATGTATGGCAGCAGATTTAGGTTTCCAATTCAGGACTGCCAAATGTAGCAGCTTCCTGGTTACAGATTGCATTCCTGAAAGCAGGAAAGAGTTTGCCAGTGAAATGCAAAATAGTCATATTCAAACAGCATTTTAAAATAATGTAGAAGTTTTATTCTAATTATAATTATTCTAAGGTCCAGTTGCATGTACCAATGGCATCAGCAAGCACACTTTTTCCAGGTTGAAAAAAAAGCATATGTGGCATATATTGTCATTAAATTGAATTTACTGAATAGACGTCATCCCTAAACGTGTTGCATAAGCTCAAAATAATAGCACTGATTATAAATGTTTTTTTAATTTCATTTTTAAGAAATAATAAAATATGCAATTTCAAAATTGCAAGACATGTAAATAAAATGAAAAAGTGAAAATAATAATAATTTAACAAAAAAACAGATGTACCAAAACAAAAAAAACAACCACAACTATTTCATTATTTAAACACTTATTGTAGAATAAATTATATAAACTCAATGTTTTTAGGGGTAAATTTTTCTTTCTAGAATCTAAGGGCATGCATTTTCAATTTGAGGATAAGATTACTTTGTTTACTCTTAAATGTTCGTTCTTTCCTCAAAAACCCTTGCTTGCTTACAGTATACTCTGTCTCCTTAAATCTGTTACTCATGTTAGATTTAACATCTCTTGCACAAACATCTTCTGCTCTTGTTTGTTTCTTTCACCTATTTGGATTTTTAGGATTGAGAAAATATGTTTAAGCAAGGAAAAAAAAATTTTGATTGTGAAAAGAAAGTTTTGAGCAAGTGCAGTGGAATGTGGGAGTGAAAGTATGAATTCCTACATTTAAATTCAGACTTCAAACCATTTGCTGTTGAAAGACAAATTCCTCAAAAATATTAATTAAACCCCTAATATTGTGAGAAGGTTATGTTTATTAAAACTTTATACTGATGCATTTGTTTCTTAATATCTAGTACTTTATCAAACTGTGAATATCCCAATTGGGTAATGTTGTTTTTTGTTGTTTACAAGGGACAGAAATGAGTCCCTTATAATTTATTCAGATGTCAGTGCAATGACCGGTGCTGAGACTGACAAAGCTGGACTCTGCACTTGTTGTGCTCTGCTCTCGGTGGACATTAGGTGTGACTGCATTGACATTTCCAGAGGCAAGAAGACTTTCTGCAGTATCTCGTCTGTCACAGGAGGAGAATAGAAGGCCCATGAATTCACAAAAAAAGTCCAGAGAAAAAAACCTCTAAACCCATAATCCAGAGTTAAACTGATCTAAAATCTTAAATGTACACGATCAAACATGACTGTGATTTATTATCTCTATTATGATTGTCAATCAACTCATTGCTAAAAACTCAGTAATTGTCATTAATCCCACATGCTGGTATGCCACTAATGAAACGCTTTTAGCAAGGAACTGAGGAGCAGACAGCAAGTAAAAAGGGGAGTATTATTAATATTCCCAATGCATATGTTCAATTCTAACCCCCATAGGCTCCTCTGACAGAATCGACAATAAAAGATTAATGACCAGAGCAAAGATTCTGCTTTGCTCTATCTAATTAAAAAGCGATTAGAGATATTATTAAACGTTTTTTTCAATATCAGTTCTCCTCTAAAGATCTGATAAAGATGGGGGCTAAACAAAAAGATACCACAGGGTCCAGAGGAAAATCCTTTTATGACATGTCACTGATTGTTTTGTTTGTAGGGAGCAGAAGCAGTTTCAATAACTGAAAATAAAAGCAAAAACAAATCTGGGGCTGTCAACTGCTTTGTTGAAAAAAAAATTAGCTTACGTAAAGATTGCAGAGGAAATGTAAAACATGGCAGAAATGCAATCCACATATAATATTGACAATATAAACAATGCCTGGTGTGTAGTTAATATTTAGAATAGAGTTATTCTGAAAGCACAGATGTGTAATAATATCAATACATTAAAAACACTAACAGACAGAACTTATTTTCCCTCAGTCTTATTGTTGCTATTTCCCAAATTGTGCTGTGGCAATTGTACTTTTCAACCATTTGAGTTAAAACTACAGTCACAATTTAAACAGTTCATTTTGTAGGTCTAGCCAACATACCTGCAGTTCGCCATGGCAGGGATTTCTCAGATGAGCTGCAAGGGGAAACAGAAATTGCAAAAGTGAATCAATACATTGCTCCAAATAAAACAGACAGAAGAGAGACACCTATTTCACTAATCACGTTGAAACCAAGGGAACAGAAAGTAATCACAGTTTTATTTCATCATATTTCCGAACAAATTAGAAGAGATCATACTGTACAGCACATGCAGGTATCTAGTCTGTAATTTAAACCTACTGACACAAACCTGATAGGCGCATCCGAATTTACTCCAATGCAGAGATCATTTATCAGGGTAGCCATTCACAATGAAGTAATGCATGAGAATAATGACTTAGCCAGAAGTGCTGAAAGGTTGAGTTCATTACTTCAAAACACAGGAAATAAAACATCTGGAAACTTTCTTATACATTTACCATTTACACTTGTCTGCTCTTCCGATTCAGTACTTTGTAGAACTGCCTTCATCTGCAATTACAGCTGCAAGTCTTTTTTGTCTCTACCAGCTTTGAACATCAACAAAATTTGACAGAATTTGTTTTTCTTTGCTACAGTGCTACATGTTGCAATGTAGCAACATGTGCTAAAGTTATTGATTAGTAATACTAATGAAAAGCACTGTATGAGTGCAACGTAACACCACACATTTTCCTTTTGTGGTCTGGAAATAAAACTTGTAAATGCCACGATGCTAGTTAGCTGCGTTACTGTGTAAAAACACCTAATGACGCTAAACATCAATGAAACCCTTTCTAACCAAGACGAGTGTCACCTGCCAGTCATTATGACAAGCAGAAGACCTCGAAGCAGTGTAACAATAATAGCCTCTGTTTGCTGACCATTAATATCAAGCATTAGCCGTTGCTAGTACTGGTATATTTTCTGCAAGGTGACACTACATGAGCTTTAGTAAGAGAAGCTCTCAGAATTTTAATGAGGATGTTGCCAATTAAAGAAAGGAAGTTGGGAGAGTTGTGGACCACTGAACCATAGCGGATGGAGAAAAAGAATCGCTGATAATCATCATCATCATGATTGCAATGTGTCTATATGCTGAAAGCTGACCACAGACTTGGAAAAGGTGCTGCTGTTAAAAGTAAAAGTGTCAAGACTCACAATAAGCCTCTGTCTTATAAACACTTAATTTCCCATGAAGCATCTCTGCCAGTGAGCAACTAGCCAAGTGGGATTCTAACATTTTCAAGCTTTTTGACAGAGGACATATTTGATGACCATGGGGTTTATTCTTGCAGAAATGAAGTTAGTTACCAGAACTACAGGTTTTATGAAGTGACTCTCATCAGAACCTTTAAGTGTCCTCTCACCTCAGCTGCAGTCCTGCTGTGCTTTTAAAGCCAGTCAATGTGATTTCTAGCTTTAAAGCTGACCTCTATTCAAACACAAATATCCTGTGAAGAACATTTAATTTGTCCTTCTCTAGCTTCAACAAAAGATGGGTAACTGGTGTGAAATGTATTTTTATAAGATTTACAGGTGGTCCTTTTGCCCAGATGAATAAGTAAGAGCATTTACATGTGGGTAGCCTAACTGATTTCAAAAGCTTAGCTCTAAAGTGTACTATAGAACATAGTGCTGCCACTAGAGCACTCTAGTATAAAACTATGGATAGTATTCTATCCATTGTCTCTATGGATAGAATATTAGATACAAATAGAAAATATTTTTTCCTAGGTAAACATAATTATCAAACAGCTATTTACTTTGCTATTTATCTGAAGAAAAAAAAAGGAACATTTGTGCCTATTTAGAAAGACACACATCTTGCAAATATACAAAAACATTTCAGGCATTGTTTTGCTTACACTGTTTAAAAGCAAAAAGCAACTTATTAAAAGTTAATGTTCTGCTGATGAGGACATTTTAAGCTGCTTACCTCCACAATTAGGATGTGTCAAAGCAACGGTAGCATGCTTATGATGATATGAGAAAACTGTGACGACATGGACTTTAGTCATTTGCCTCTTAATTAACTGTCTAACTTCAGATGACCGGCAAATATCACATGCACCTTGTGGTTCTGTCTCTTTGACAGGCATGCAATTTTTAATTAAAGCTGTTGAGCAGAAAAAATAAAACACATGCAAACAAACAAGACAGCATGAATCCAAATTGGATATTGTAGCTTTCCCTTTCAAATCTTCATATAACTCCAAAATGATGCCCAAAATTGACACTAAAAAGAACTATCAACAGTGATGTGGATCAATGTTCTAGACTTCACCCCTAAAAGGAAAATTTTTACAGTCCAAATAAAAGGCCTGAAAGCTGTTTTCAAAGAATTTAAGTACACACCTTTAAAGCAGTCCCTCTTCAAACAAGAAAAAGGGGGAAATGGACACTCAGTGGTGCAGACTGCAGGTATGCAGGCTGGAGAGTATGGACTGCCTCAGGGCTTTAGGGTTATTATCACAAAGATAGAAAATATCACACAAAGCCATTACGCCACGTATCTAGCGTTAGCCCTACAGTATCATAGTCCATTATACAATAAATTCAGCTCAGACGCTTCATCGAATGCACAGGTCTGTAAGGACATCGAAAGGCCTTGAACTGGCTTGGCTTCTCTTCACACAATTAAAAGGTTTTACTTTCAAAAGCACAAAAACTGTCTGTCATATTGTTCCTACATTTTAAATGCCTTTTATTGAGAAGCCAGAAAAACGTATGGTTAAGTTTTCTCAAAATGTAAAATATAGAGTATAAAATCTCTTCACACCATTCCATTCTGACAGGTAAGGAAGTTTTTTCTCACTAACAAAAGAGACAGATTTTATTGTTTGGAAATATTTAGCAGTGAGACAAACACAAAACGGGTAAACTAAGCATCAACCATCAAACTTATAAAAGGCAACAGTTTTTAAACTACAGTTTTGCTAGTTACAAGCAGAACACATCTTAAGCAACAGACTGCAGACTGGCTACTGGTACAGAGAACCTTACTAATTATCAGCTAATATTAGCTTATTATAATTGTGTTACTCTATAAAGAACATGTTTCTTCAAAATATGAGAATATCATGCAAACAAAATGCCAAATCTAAATGTTCACTTCAGTAAAGTGTAAACAGACTAAATGGCAATATGGTAGAACCAAACTATTCAGCTATAATTTGATTTAAAACATGTATTAGAAGTATGAATTTAAAAGTGATAAGATGTCTAAGAGTGCAATAAAAAAGATTTTTTCATTGAGTGAATCTTTGTTAAAATAAATTCAGTAAAGATTACACTGATTAGAAATTATACTTCGAATCAGTAGCTTATTTCTGATTAGAAGCAAACTTAGAGTAAATCTTTGAAAATGCAGAAATTGATTTTGCCTAATACGATATCACATATGACACTGAGTTTAACAAATGAACCTCACATACTTGAGCTAAAAGAACAGACTGCCACATAGAGTGCCTTGCAAAGGTATTCACACCACAGGAGGTTTTTGTAAATTTCATCACATTACAACCACAAACATCAATGTACTTCATTATAATTCTGACAGAACAATAGGGTGGTAATAATTAGTCAGGAGAGACAGACAGGGTTTTCAAGATGTTTAGCCTAAATACTTATTCAGCCTCCATAATTAAATTAAATGATGTGCAACTAATTGTCTACATCTCTCAAAATCATGCATCATTTTTTCTTCCACATTAAAATGATGCAATACATGTCACATACATTTTTAATAAAATACATTTAAGTTTATTATGATGTAACAAAATGTGAAAAGGTTTAAGCAATATGAATGTCTTTGCAAGGCAGAGTAGGTACGATGATTATGCAGTACCTGATAAAGTGGGAATATAGACATTTACTATCAGTTAGGATGGAATAGGCAAATAAACAAATTTACATTTACTTCAACTGAATACCAATTCATATACCTGTATAAAGTTAAAAGAAAAATCATAGAATTATAGAATCTGATTACGATTCTATAATACCAGAAGGTTTCACACACTATAGAGTGTGGTGTCTGCTGTGAAGGAAGGAAAAGTCATGTGTCGTGTGTGCACAGCTTCTCATTACCTGCTGCTACCAGCGCCTGGTGACTCGGCCCCAAGTCTGCATCTTTCCAGCTGATTGGCCACAATCTGCCTCTCCACTTCCAGCTCCCTGGTTAGCCGCTCAAATTGAAGCTCCTGCACATGAACACGACAAACACAAACATGTGACTCAAGGCTGAATTAATGTGAACAGAGGGCTTTCTGCAGTTGCATCGACAAATACAACAAATGGGGAATGAAAGTAAAGGCAACAAATTGGCAGGTAACAGCTTGTTCCCACAGTGTTCTAGTAGTTTATAGGTACATGATGCAATGAGCCTTAAGTGAGAGACTTAGGTAACCCAGCATCAAATAAAACAGTGTCTTCACCAACAACTTTAAAAAGTATGTGTGTATCCATACACAATCTAATGTTTAGAAATTTAAGCAGACCTTCATGTGGCTTATATGATAATGTCATTTTTACACCCCACACAGAGGGATAAGCACCACTTTAGTGGGTGATATTTAGCCTTCGTGGTGCTGCTCCTACGGGAGTTGGGGAGGAATCAGCATTGACTAATTACCTACCATGAGCAAGGCCATTACTTGCATAGCTCTCTAGCTTCAAGCACTGCATCATGACACTCATAAGACCCACAAGGTTCTCTGTTCACATAAAAATTATGCCACACACACACACTTTCTTATTTGCATATTTCTGAAGCACATTTTTATTCCACCTCGGATCTAATTTGGCAGAATACATTTTTTTCCCCGATATTCTAGCGAAAAAGACCTCACTCACCATATCTCACTGCACAGATGGAAGGCTCCTCTGCTTGCTATCCTTAGCTGTCCCATGTAATGACCATTACCGCGGTCAATTACATTCACAGCCGACAGCATACACAAACAGACATCCACACTCTGCAGCTATCTGCAGCTTTTGTGACCTGTCTGAGGACATTTAGTCACCCTACATCACTAAGACTATCCTACATTTCACACCTCTGCTGTGTTCCCCGGGGGGTGCACCAAAACTTCCCCTCCACATCGCAGACTCCTCACCCCTCCCCCAAAATACCACATCATACTCTCCACTGCTCACCTCTCCTTTGCTCTGCTTCAGCTGAAGATATGTGAACCTTGACTGCAGTGAGAGGGAGCTTACAGGAAGAAAAACTGCTACACCCTGTTTCCTTAATGTAAAGGGACTGCTACTATTGCTTGGATTCAGCGTCTTACCAAAATGTTCATGCCACTTAGATATTCCCATATTTCATCCCACTACAACTGCAACCTTCTATTAGTTGAATTTTATATGACAGACCAGCGCAAATAATGCATATATCATGCAAAAGGGCAAGCAATGAGAGCAAGTTAGTTTTGAAGCATGGTATTAAGTGCACAAGGTAACAACAATCATGTGTACTAGATACTACAGAGAACAGATCAAGTGTACGGTGGAAAAAGACACCAAAATGAAAGCCACACTGCCTAGCTAAACAGTGAGATCTCAGAGATTGGCTGTTCCCGCAAATGTCACTATTCTTAGGCCTGCCACCTCTATGCCTTCTTTCTTCTAAGCTTATAATCCAATTGGCGGTTTGGCAAAACCTGCTCACATCCAGCGACTTCAACACAGACTTGTGGTGTGTGCAAGTAAAAGAAATTGCAACTGTTGCATCTTCTCAGGCGTTATAGCAAAAAATATCTGTACACCATGGGACACTTACTGGCTTTCAGACTAGCAGGGAAGTGTTGGAAGTTTAATTTTTTATATTTAGATTTCCTTCTAGCCTAAAGCAAACTTCTAAAACCCAAAGCTGCTTATTTCTGTAGTAACAAGAGGAAAGGAGAATGTTCCAGAATTTTCTGCACTGAGCTGGATTTTCCACACCTTTTGTCTTGCTTGATGTATTGGCTATGGTTCTTCGAGCTACAGCTCTAAACTGTAGATGTACTTGACCGATGTAAGCATTTTCTCTACAGTTGCAGCATTTAGGAGTACTGCTGACGTTAGGACGAAAAAGGAACAAGACTCAATCAACACCGAACAAGAGTACATGTTTTCTTTCATGCTGAGTATAGTATGTGTGTTTGTAACATCTATGCCATAAAGGATTATATTCATGCCTCACACCCTTAGCTTCTCCCTGACCCAAACGTCAAAACTAATATGCATATTGAAAAATAAATAAGACTAACGTGACAAATATATACATTTTCATAATTTTTTCATTAACTCATGGACTTTCCAAACTTCAACACACAAAAGACTAAAAGTTTTAAGCATAACTCACCACTAGTTCAGGGCAAGCTTAGGAGTAATCAGCAAAATGCTGATCCAACCGTTGTAAAGTCCAGTCTTAGCATCGGCAGAGAGAAAGACAACAGTGGCAGTAGGTTAGAGGCTTTCCTGCAGGAACTGGGCCCCAAATACCTTTATTTGCCATTACAATAAGACTGTTAGGCATTATTTGCCAGCAGTTCCATAGCTGAATCAGATTCTGTCCTCATGTGTCCTTTGACAGGGCCTAAAGAAAGATGACACATGGCAGTAGATCAAACTAGAAACACGTACACTCCCCCTGTCTTTTCTATGGGCGCTGCTGACAACACATGACCCATCTGCAGCGCCTGAAGTGGTTTCTGCCCACTGCTGCTTCAGCATTCACAAGAGAAGCTCAACATGCACTCGTCCAAAATGATGTACATCTACTTTACATTAATTCAGGAAGACCAATGTCATCCTATATACAGGCAATATATTTCCATTATGCAACAAGATTGTCAAACACCAAAAAATGATTCAAATTGGAAATATTGTTTCAGAACATAAATCAGTTGAAATGCACACTCAAAATAAACATTGAGAATTACTGATATGTAGAAAACTACTCATAGACCTAAAGACAACCTCAAAGCATAATTTATTAAGAATTTGTGTAGACCGTTTCTTTTCATCACATGAGTGGACTTTTCCAATTTACAGTTGTAGTTATTTTAATACATATTTGACATAACACTTACTGCCATTTTAAATAAGATGGCATAAATTTTTATTCGAAACCATGAACAGAAGTTAAAAAAAGGTTCTGGCCTATATAACAACTTAGGTGTTATAAGTAAGCTAAATGCATTCAGTCCTCCCCCCACAGCCCACTAAATATTACTCTTTCGTGGCCAATATTCAATACTATGTATATAATTATTTAACAATATTTTTTGGCTAAAAGAATAATTTAGAATATAAAAGTGCAGGTTTATCAGGTGGACTTGTTGTTCTTAAAACTTATTTCAAAATGTGATTCTAATGCTAAAAAGGTATTAAAAGGCTTACTTTGACGTTTTCACAATTAGAAGTAAAATTAAAATTAAAATTTTGCTTTAGAGGGTGATCAAAAGAAGT
Organism: Gambusia affinis; assembly: GCF_019740435.1. Classification (NCBI taxonomy): domain Eukaryota; kingdom Metazoa; phylum Chordata; class Actinopteri; order Cyprinodontiformes; family Poeciliidae; genus Gambusia; species Gambusia affinis. Next base: position 17,324,023 of record NC_057878.1, read on the forward strand.
GCAACCTCCATAAAAACTGGGAAATAGCTCTGTGTTGCAGATATTAAAGCAGAAACTAACTTGTGGTCTCATTTACTTGTTGGTCTCACTGTAGAGAATGATCTCGTCTTCAGGCAAACAAAACCACATTATTGTGTCACCTATTTTCTTTTTAATTCTCTTTTCTCAATTATGTTTTAGTTTAGTTATAGTTCTAGCATGCAGGAAAAGCCTCTTGTGTCCCCTGAGATCTTTGCTGCTCACTATAGGAACTGAACTACAGCATAAGAACTACTGCTTAGACACCCACTTTAAAGCAATAGGTAGATAGATTGCCTAATTTCTCTATGTTTGTTCAGCTTTCCTCTCCTGAAAGTGGCAGGTTCTTACTTTAATACGGAATTATTACTGTTAGGTTTGTCAATAATATTGTAAGGTGTGCAGAAATGGATTGTGAGAGTAGCATGATCAACAACATGACAAAATGATAAAAATATAAACAATGTCTAAACCTGACCTGATCATCAACTGGAACAAACTCAAGATAGGAGCTCATTTGTGATATACGAATCCATTTAGCATAACTGGTGCAGATGGCTTTCCCACTTAACCGAAGAATCTAACAGAAATTTGTTTGTTCATTAAGTGGCAATGAGGCCTGACAGCTCTGCACCCTCACTGCAGTGATGAAAGAAAATTCCAGCCAGAGACAGAAACTGCTGCACAGTAGGAGAATAACAGCAGAGGTTAAAGGATGTCTGCAGCAGCAGAGACACAGAAAAGCTGGCCTTAGGGGTGAAAGCAGACAACAAGCCTTGAAGCAGGGTGTTGGAGGAACCAGGCATTGTAATTATTTAGGAAAGCTGCATACAGTCACACCTACTTTTCAGTCCAGAGTTTTATTCACCTTTTTTTTTTTTTTTTTTTTTTTTGATGATGATGGGACGTCAACCAATGTAGACTCTCAGTAACTAAAAGGAGGATGACTTATGATCAATCTATTTGTGAAAGGTATTTGAGTGTGATACATACTTAGTATCTTTTTTTTTTTTTTTTACAAAAATCTGTTCATTAGATCAATATTTAAACTTTTTGTAATGAAATTTATGATCAATAGGCTCTAAACAGCCTTATTAAAAAGTAATAGTTCAAATCACCTAATTTCTCTACATTTCTAAGAGGTCTTTTGTTGCTTTAAAAGAGAACCACTTTACCCAAAAATGTGTTTGTTTTATTCTCCATTGATGTTGGATAGTTAAAAACATTTCAGACCTGTTATTACTCGAACTGAGAAAACTCAACATGGATCTTCAAAAAATGACCCACTAAAATGAGGTGTAAAAGGGAGGTTTCCAATTTCATTTTAGATTAACAATTAAAATGTCATTCAGGAATGACATATGTGGTGGATGCTATTAAAGGAGCTGTCATCTCCAACGTAGTTCATAGCACAAAAGAGAATGACAACGCTGTGAAAGACTGTCAATAACAAAGACTGCCTGAGCGGGAGGGTGAAGAAAAACCATGTTTTTATGAACACATTCAACAAAAACTTCAAATTTTTCTAAAGACATTGATGCTGTGTAATTTTTTTTCCATTCCCTCCTCCAGGATGACATTCTTCACTCATTTACAAAATAGTGATTTCAATTAGATCTGACTGGGTTGGCAAAATGGCAAAACAATAGGACATTTCAGGCCACTTTCTAAATTTCAACATAATTTTATTTGCACTTAGCCTCATTAACAAATCACTTTCTCAGAGAGTCGTTTACAAATTATGATGTTGATGAATTTAGATCATCTGTGAAGGCCTCACAAATTTACAGAAGATCAGGCATAAGGTAATGACCAGGAAATAATGTGTCCTTCATGTATATGCTGCAAAAACAGACCTGGCCCACGGAGGCGTGAACTGCCTCAGTGGGCCGTACTACTAGACCCCTAAAGGTGCACCATTATTGATAGATCGTGACGTCTGGAGATGAGGAACACGAACTTTCTTGTATGTAGCTTATTGTTAGCTTTAATATAAAGTGAATCCACACAGCCAGAGCAAATCTTGTACACCAGTGAACATACAAATCCACTGAAAGGTCAATGGTGTTGTGTCAGACAAAACAAACGTTGCTGTGGGCAATAATGAGAAGAGTGAACAATGTAGGAACTGTCAATCAAGAGACCAATGTAGTGAACAGAGATTGCACTAACTTGTGTGATTACCTAAAGATCAGTCATTTAGAGAAAATCATTTGAAAGACATTTATAGTGGGTAAAAGGTGATGTGGAGACAGAATCCTTGGTAGTGGGTTTTGAATCACTAACCCTTGGTAGTGATTCAAAACAGGAGGTTTAACTAAACTCCACACATCTGTATGAAGAAGACAACTCTTGCTCCCCAAAGACTGCATCCTCTGTGCCTGGTGTTGACAGTGCCAATGATTACAGTTATAATGATGATGATAATGACAGTGACGCTGATGAGTATTAGCAGGCTAGTTGAGGGGAGTGCTCCCATGGCTGTGTTTAAATCGACAGCACATCATGTCAGGCTAGAGCGCCGCTCCTTTGACTTTGTTACATTGAAAGGAGATCCTCCTCTGCTCTCTTCTTCTATTTTCTGTTTTCAGCTGCATTGAAAGCCTCTTCTCGCAAACTATTCACTCTGTGACTTTCTCCATCATAGTTACAGCCTAAGTGTGTCCTTTTCACATATCTGAGCATTTTTGTCTTTTCTTTGTGTATCTGAGCACTCGCCTTCACCTGCATCTCTCACCTATGAATATGCCTCACCCCCTCCCTCTAATACTCTGCTCCCCCATGGGGTAATTGCTCAGAGCCAGGCTTCCATTTTTATGACTATAATCGAGGCCAGAATTTGTATGCCTCTAGATTTCTCCTTGCCTGTGTCACAGCGGCAGCAGCACGCAGAGGAAAGGAGATAAAACCCTCAGGACTGGAGAAAATCACTAGTCGATTGTAATTAGAGTTCTTATTTCACCTATGGAAGTGGAACAGGCACCATTGCCTGTAGAGAGAACTCACCCCGTCTGCAGCTCTTATAGCATGGAAATGCAAAGTAGCAACATAACTGCCTCGAGTTTTAACTTGACCCAAACTAATAACTCCTAGGTCATTCAGACAAAGGTGAACTTGGCTTCATTAAAACAAGATGAAAGCTCGTGTGGTTATCTCAAATGTGTCATATTTCAGCCAGCACAAACAAGCTTTAAAAAGAACTTGAAGATGCAACAATGAAAGCAACAGTTCCAGCAGTTCTTGAGTGTATACAGAACATTCTGTATTTGTCTATGCCTAACCTAGGAAAAAACAGGGTCAAAAAGTCTAGCTCCAGTTTGTCAGGGAATGGCAAGAGGTACACAAACTGTTCATGTGCAATTGACTCAAACAAAAGAGGAAATTTCCAGTGTGGTGTGCTTTGTTGTGAGGCAGTGCGCTGAGACACCAGAGTGAGTCCTTAGTGAGAGGCCTTTTTGCCAGCTGGGCCAAATGTGTAGATGTGTCTACAGCCACAGCTCTCTCGGCAGATAGAAACAGACAAAACACATGTTTCTGAAGTCAATGGCCTAAAAGGTCTGCATAAAATATTACGTGGGTTATTCTTTTTCAAACAACTGTTTAACTTAGCAGGTAAGGTGATACCATTTTTGAAAATAAAGCAATTTTTGCAGGTATAAACATATAGGAAAACTGAGCTCAGAAAATATTGACAAAAAACTGTAGATAACAGATGATGTGGCACTGGCACAAACAAAAAAGAAACTGCAAACTGCTTTTGTGTGTGTAGCAAGCAGCCTTACAGAGGCCCCCAAAGATGCTCACGCCCCTTGAGTTTTTTCATATTTTGTCAAGCCTCAATATATATGTAATTTTAGGTGAAAGCTCAATGATTTATTTTTTAGTCCCATCTGGCAAGAACACCTTCTTATGCCTATTTGTGTTGCAATTAAAAGTCGTCCTGTTCACAGATCCTCCCATCTGAGCTTTGGATATTTGCAGCTCCTCCAGAGTTACGTACTATGAGCCTCTTTGCTGCTTTTCTGATTAACTCTCTTATTTCCAGGCCGGTTATTTTCTTAGTAGGTTTTCACTCCTTGTCATGTTCTTAAAATCCCTCTGAGAACTTCATACTATTAGATATATTTAAGAACCTAGAACTACTTTAAAATTCTCCACAGCTTTAGCTCTCGTCTGTCTAGCTTGTTCTTTGGTCTTCATTATGCTGTTTGTTGGCTAATCTACAAATGTCTGAGGCCTCCACAGAAATGTTGTATTTATTAGTATTTATTGATCTGCCACTGAAAATTAATCGGCCAATTTCCGTAAAAAAAAGTGCATGATCGGTGATAGCCAAGCATGGTCTCTTGTTGCTGATCACCAAAACTGGTCACATTTATCTCACTTCGCAGCCTGCGGGTGTAGCTTTTCTCCTCTTTCCTTCACACTGCGCAACAATTCCTGTCATGTAGAACCATAATGCTCTGAGAGTGAATGGGGACGTTTGCGTGGAAAATTTCCTTCAAGCACGTCAAAATTCAACAACACACAAATCTAATGTGGCATTTAAAAAACAAGCACCTGACGGAATGTGGATGCATCGAGACTCACTGCAGGAAAAAAAGGACATCCGGAGCATCCAGATAGCAGGTAAAGCAGCGCACAACTACCAACATTCACCCAGATTAACAACACGATCAGAAAGTTAAACAAATAACCTGAAAAATAATTCAAGTCTGGCAGTGTTAGATGCTGGTTCTGCTCTCCCTCTTGGACTGCCACTACGCTCTACTGGCAGTAATATTTCACAACCTCCACCAGACAGTGAACTCTCACACCGAACATCTGCTTAAAGCTGCATCATGTAACTTAAAAACAAATAAAAAGATTTTTGATATGTATTAAAATATGTCTATTATGTCTAAATTAGGTGAATCTACTGGCAGACAATTTTTCTATTTTGCCAGATAACATAGAATCATATACCTAAACCAAAAAATGATCGGTATCAGAATCGGCAGCAAAAAAACCTGATCGGAGCATTCCTAGTATTTATACTCAGTAATTTATTAAAATTGGATTTTATTTAGAAATTTGAAAGTATAGAGGCTTGAATACAAGTTTATGTGCTTGTAAAAAATGTGAAAGCCATAAAACTACCACATATAAACCCAATAAAAATTTATTAACCTTTGATTGTAACATGAGAATAAGAAAATTTTGAAGGACATAGTTAACGCTCAATTAGTATGTTGATTTTCAAAAGGACAAAAGCTTCTTCACCAGCTCCTGTTTCTCTAAGTTTTCCCAGCATAATAAGGATGTGCATATTAACCTATGTAAAAAAGAAATCCTGGAGGACTACTATAGAGACTAAGTGCACATTAAGTAGGGCTTTTTGTGGACAATATAAAAGCTGGAAAAACTGAAGGGCCTTTGATTCCTGAAGCTAATTTTCTTGTGCAAAATGCATTTGAAAGCAGTTAATAGGTCAAAGTTATCACTGAAATGCTCTTAAATTAAATGACCTCCTAGGCACTGATGCCTGCATGGTGGATTTAAAAGGATTGGCTCAAGAGCCAAAACTACTGAATAGATTAAAAGCCCCTTTGAGGTCCAACGTTGAACCATTTTTTCCTACACTAATGTGAGTGTTAATTGGCAGCTGCTGATGGACTGTGGCACTAAAGGTGCCTCATTTATGAATGGTAAATAGAAATAGTAACTGCATTAATGTATGCAAATACATGATCCAATATATAATTACATGAACTGAAGAACAAAACAAGTATAAACAGTCTCAATCCCAAAACAGTTGAATTGTTGCGTACAATGTAATAAACAATAAAGCTCTCATATCACTCAATCACTCTCAGTGCATACAGTTTATTGTTCCATCAGCAAGATACTTTTTAAAACCATATCACACACGAAAGAATCCACCTGCTAACATGCTGATCATTAGCATCTTTTCTGGGATGATATTGATTTAAGACAAAAGGTGTTCAAATGATTGGAAATATTTTGATTTTGTGGACACCATGTCCTGTAAGCTGAAAAAGAAAATGGACTATATAGCTGGCTGTGAGCTTTCGATTCAAAAGCCTGCATCTCTGATTATGCGGGGTACTTGACTCTCAATGGAATGTGAAACTTACAGAACGGTACCATGAAAGCTACAGTGCATCACTGGGTTTTAGACCCCAAAAAATCCATATGACATATTTTTTTCGTTTTTTGAGGAAGGTCAAGAAAACAGTGGCTGCATATATTATAGTAGTATGGCTTTACAGTAGAGGAATAAGGGCACAAGAGGGTCTGACTGCAGTCTGAAAATAACTTCCACAGCAAAACATGATGAAGACAACTCTTTGACTCTGACTGGGTAAAATTTTATTTCAAAGAAGAAGGAAAAACATTTTGATATCACTTAGTGGCAACCTGTCCACTCAGTTTCCAGACTTTTGGCTGTCAGAGAAAGGTGCTTTTTGAGAAAGATTAGGGCCATCAAATTCCAGGCAAGTTAAATAGCAAAGGCTTTTACTTTAATTTGCGCAATATCATGAGCATTACCGTGACGTGTACAGGGTTTGAAAAATGAATATTAAGCATATTGGCAACACCACAGATGAACCAAACCAAACTGCAGCGGAGCCACCGTATACCATGCCCCTCATTGCAGCGCTGTGTATGAAGTTACGCCATGTTACTTTTATGTAGATATGCGCTTGGACAGGAATGGTGATACTTCATGGGTTGATAGCTCTACCAACTTTCCCTAATTCCCCATTACCAAATTTTCCTAACTATGTCTACATAGTTTCATAATGTTCAGATAATACTTTTAGTGTATTAACATTTGATTTCAACATCAGTCCAAATTTTCAGATTTGTGCATCTCTAACAATTCTTCTCTGTAGTTTAGAAAGAGAACCCGTCACAAAAGCTCACTTTTTAAGTTAACCTGGGCAATAATTATACAAAAATCCAAAATTACATTCTATTTAATAATGAAGCAGCAGATCATCAAAGAAAAAAATTTTTTTTTAAAGTCTATACTCCAGTTTTTTGTTTATGTATTCATATTCAGTCAATTTAATAAATGAAGGCTCACTTTGCCCAGCCATTTATAGCTTTTTTGTCCATGTTTCCCATTTTTGAGTGACCAGATTTGGCACACACAGAAAAACATATATGCCAACTATGTACCAGGTGGCGGTACATAGACCGCAACAGTATGAAATTTATTTTCCGGTTCATCCATATGGCTATGGATCAGTCACAACAGCAGCCAGCTGTGTGCCGTTGTTCTGCTGGATCAGCATATGCTGTCAGAATAGCCTACATCCAGTAAGTATGCATGCATGCACATGCGCGTAAAGACATTTGCGACATTTAGAGAAGCTGTCAGTTCAGCATACGCAACAAGATACAACACACTGCTGCCAGTCACCAGGCAGCAGTGTGTGTTATGCAAATGGCAACAAATAATTGTCAATGATTACTAGATGGATATACATGCACAATGTGTATTTGAAGCATGGCGTAGCAGTAGCCACAGTGAATGACAAAACACGGCCCGTGTAACACGCTCTGTATAAAACAGACTGTTGCTAGCCCTCAGCATTTATTAACAACTCATAGGCAGAAGTGAGAGTGTTGTGCAAAACAAATAATCAGCCGGATGGAACATGATGCGCTAACTAGTAAAACTAAATTTGACAAAGCTTCGAGGCAGATAATTTGCCTTAATGAATTTTAATAATTAATTGTTGCCGTCCTAAATCAAACAGCCAATAAAGAAAATTTACAAACCAGGTACTAATAATATTTCCCTGCAAACTGTCTATTTTCTCAGATACTGCATGAAAACAGTCCTTTGAGCTTCAAACAGCAATGATGACTGCAGTTCAGTAAATTGTGTACCTTTAACCCGCACTGACTCTAATCATAATAAACATTTAGTAGAACCATTACTCTGAAATTTAACTAACATCATTTGGTTGGAGAAGATAAATGTCCAAAGTTTATTTTGTTACAAGAAATTAGTCTTTTCAGAAAATGTAATAACATTGTGTTATCGCTAGTTGAAAAGAAGAAGTGGCTCTGTAGGTGTAATGACATTTTCCCTTAAATTAGTGTAACGATAACATTTTCTAATAACTAGATAACAAAAGTGTGTTACATATAATGTTACAACGGAGTTGCAGAGGACCTGTGTTAAGGAACCATTTGGCATCTATAATGGTGTAAATCAAACACAAATAAAGAATATCTTTGTAGAAACATTTGTGTTCTGAAAAGATACACATATGGATCTTACAGATATACAACGGCCCTAAGCATATCACCAAATAAGCTACAAAAAGGCTTAAGGACAATGAAGTCAATGTTTTGGACTGGCAACCAAAAAACTCTAGAAGCCAACAAACCTGACTTAATTACATCAATTATGTCAGAAGGAATGGGCCAAATTCCCAGCAAATATTTGTCACAAAATTGTAAAAGAAGACCAAAAACATTTGACCCAGGTCATTCAATGTAGAAAAACAAAGACAATTTGACCAAATTAAAAGATTTTTTGTAAACTATTCAAATTTAGAGAATTTTTAACAGATCGCAAATGTTTCCAAAGAAGAATCTCACTCTCACGATTCTTGCATGTAGCTAACACAAATAATTCTAGTAAACCAAACTGACCTAAAGCACAACTTTAATATGATCTAACGTCTTTGAAAAATAATGTACATTTGTACACATGGTATGAGAATACAATACAAATACAATATATTTGAATTGAACTACTGAAATAACTGGTTTATTGAGATGCACACTATATTACCATGGATTCAGTCATAAAGACTAAATCCACATTAAATAGTCATTCAAAATTAGAGTCTTTACAGCCACAACTTTCTCTACACAGCTCTAATTACACTTAAGATCAAAGAGATATAAACTACCAGCTCCTTGACTATCCATAAGACTAAACAGGAGGTTTATTAGGACATTAAGTACTGAAGAATGAGTTTTCAAAGCTAATTCTGAAACATAATGATTAATGATTATGATGGAAAAATATGAGGTACTGCAAGGGAAAAAAGTGCAGTGTTCAGCAAGAAATGCCCTGAATATTAAACATTTAAAATAGGCTTGCTGGAAATCATTGTGAATGTGTCTCCCATAAGGAGGAAATGAGACAGGGAAGACATGTCCAAGCAAAGGAGTACTCTGTGAGAAGGAAATCATAGAATGCAGGTGAATCTATCCTTGTATGGGCATCTTGGCAAGCCTTGAGCAACTGTTACTACAACAGTTATTGAAACAGGACTTGGAAACAAAAAGAAAGAAAAGCAGACCAAAAGAAGGGATTGGTAAGGAAACTGCAGGGAAGGAATTTTACAGGCAAAAAGAAAGAAAAGAAAAAGAAACAACTGAACTAAAAAGCTAGTCATTTTAAGCTTGTGCTCTTAAAACACACATGGCCTTTGGCAGAGCCGTCCTACATGTTTACATCAACAGAGCCATCCCTGGAAGGTCTCACAGGAAAACCATTAAGGCAGAGAGGAAAAAACATTCTCACATTTGCCAAGCGTGACCTCTCACAAGTTTTTCTTTCTACTCACCCTTTTATTTTCCTGTCCAACTCCGCTCTGTCCAAACACACAAGAACGATCATCTTACTGTCTCAACTGTTCCGATAGCAATTCTCTTAAAGCATAGCTTCAACTAGTAAGTCAGACAGTCATTCAGAAAAGCAAAAGTTCAGGCAGAGTACTTGCTCTTCCTGCTTGCCTGCATGGATATCTGCTCGAACCGGACGAGCAACTGAGAAATACTCAAATACTCTAAGGAAGGACGTGAGCACGGACAGGCGCTCCCCCCTTCCCCTTCCTTGCTTGTGGAAACAATACCAACTTTCCATCAGTAAGTCTACATGGATCTTAAATCTGAAAATAGATTATTGATTACATAAAACTTATTATACAGTATAATTTAGATGACTTTCAAAAAGTTAATTTAAATAAGCATGAAACAATAGAATTAAAATGTAAAACAATGAATAGAAGTTTTTTTATGGACAATTTCCAGAGAGGAAGTTTCAGGAACATAGAAGACTGTCTTAATTCTAGAAAGGAAAGAAAAGTGTGTGTGTCATGTGTGCATGTGTGTGCAAGACCAGGGGGAGTGTACATGAATCACAAAGAGTGAGGCAGAAATGGAGCGAATCAGAGGTCACGTCCCTCCTCAAGCCCTGAAATGCTGCTACAGCTGAGCTTCCTGGTCATCCACTGATACAAGCCAGACCTCAGCTGCAGGGCGTAAACAAACAATATCCTGAGTCAAGCTGGGTCCACTTCAGATTTTTAGGAGAAACAAATTAGTCTTAGATGAGTGCTATTGTAGGAATTTAAATAATCTGTGTGGTGTAAACTAGGAGGGTGGCAGAATCATGTGCAGGGGGAATACAGCAGTTCAGAAAATAAATGGCATTATATTATGAGGAAATATTAAAGTAGCACTTCAATAAATCATTCTTGTTAAAGTTTTGGCACAAATGGACATTATCACAAATTTAGCTAGAAAGCTAAAGGACAATCAAGTCAGAGTTTGGAATGTCCATCAAACAGTCCCAATCTCACTCCCATAAAAACTTAAAATGGGTGTGTAAGCAAGTTTTCCTATAAACATCATGTAGTTGCTGTAAGTCATAATGAAACATTACCTATAAATTAGCAGAAGAAAATGCACATCATAAAATGTGTGAGTCACTAGACAGAATAACAGCCAATAAATGCCACCGTACACTAATGATTCATAGTGTGAGATACTTTCTCATCATAAGGCATAAAACATGACTCAAACAGACTAAGGATAGCTTAAAGAGAAAAAACCCACCTGTTCTTTGACAGAGGCCAGGATGTTATTGGCCGTGTTGTTGGTCTCCATTTTGCGGCCAGCTGAACTGTCACGGATGGTCAGCAGAAGCCCCTCCTCCGTCACTGCGCTCTGCTCAGGAGCTGGCATTCCTCCTGAACAGACATACATAAACACACAACGCTGTGGTCAACATAGACACTCCGCTCCAAAGCTTCTACACAGAACAGAATGTGTGCAAGCCTGTGCAAACACACTTCCCTCATAAATTTGACTTAAAACCAACCCATTCCTGTTATACACTGGCAAGTGATGCTGCGAGTTGACCATTAGTGGTCACACACCATACCAATGCATACACAAACATACACCCACGCATGCCATATGGCCTGACGAGAAGAGGACTGTCAGTGTTTTATGTCTCTGACATTGCAAATCAGTGCCATATGGCTATCAAACAGCCTACAACTTAAACACGGATTGATAGGGAAAAAGAATCACACAACAAATGCAACACAAATGATGGAAAATGAGCTTAGCTGAGGCTATTCTAGCATGTGGATGGTAGAGGTAATGATGTGCATGTTTGCACATTGATGCAGTGGAGAGTTTGCAGAAGATAAGCAAGAGTAAAAACAGCAAAAGCAAGGAGATCAGATGTTCTTTTCTTGGCTCTCTATCTTCCAGTTGAGGGAAGCAGAATGAATAGTGATGGTCTCATTAGTCCACCATCAACTGCTGAAAGAGACAGTCCAGGAATCTCTGCTCCAGGTAAATCCAGATTTATTAGAAGCACCAAGACAGACAAAAATCAAATGAGATGAAACTAACAACACAGAAGCTACTGTAGCATGTTCAATTACTCTTATTGACAAGCAATTTAGCACATAAAAGATGTCCAGACACTCAGAAGAAATGACTCCTTAGGTATTCTGGCAGCCTGTCACCTAAAACAGCCTGGGTTATTCAAGGTGTGTGGGGTGTCCGGGGTCAGGTGCCAGCTGTCTCTAGAGTGACAGACTGATGTTGTGCTGAGTGGTTTAGTCCATGGAGAATATGTCTGTATCTCATAGGGCTAAAACGATTACTCGAATGATTCGAGCACCTCAAATATAAAAATTCCTTGAGTAAAATTTACCTACCTCAAAGCTTCGTTGATTCATGTTTTATTATTCCAGCCGGAACATTTTTGCGTTGCGCGGAGCTCTCACTTTCGCCTCTGAGTTGTTGATGAAAGCTAAGTGTTAGCAACATAATGTCCAATTTTCAAGTTCGGCCCATGGGAATTTTATTGATTTATGATAATGCCCGGGTTTTCATCATTTGTGGGGGACCAATAGGCATCCTTAAAATGACTGGCGTGATGCCTGGAGTACAGCAGCCTTTCTCCTCCTGCTGGTTCAAAGCGAACAGTGGGAAGAGTGCTGCGGGAGTATTTACACAGGTAAGCACATAGACTGAACACGGCGGGCGACTGAGTAGTTGATGCTTACAGTGAAAGTGTAGCTTTACATGGAATCACTTGAATTAGGTTGTGTGTTCTTGTTTTAAATCTTCATAATAATACTGTTAACATATCCTTAGCGCCCATGGTTAATGGTGGATAAGCAGTCATGGCTAATGCTATTTATATCACCAGAAATAATAACTACTACCAGCCATGACCTTTCTGTGACATGACATAAATACCAAACAAAACGCTGCAACAAAAAAGGAAAAGATATACACTTATCCAAATATTTAGTCTGAAGTTGGACTTAAAAATGGGGACACTCTGTAAATACAAGAAGACTAACTACAAATAGAAAAAAAACAAAAAGAATGAGGAGTGCCTATATCCAGAAGGCACTATTAAGCAAAGAAAAAGAAAGTGTGACTAAGCCTACCTCTAATATTTCCAGTTTTATCAGAATTTCAATAGTGGTGGCCCCTTAGTTTCAGCCTCTTGGTTTCTTCAAAATGGAAATGAAAACAAAAATACGACTGCCAGATTACCAGAGTCTGACAGACCCAGCACACTTGTTCTGCAACATTTTTCTACGTAGTTCACCTCTAACACAGAGGGGACAAAACCTTACTGAAAACACTTCCACAGTTCACACAGTAAACATGAGACAGAAGTAGGTAAGGAACTGTGGAAGTGAATCCAGTCTGTTCAGGTTTCAAGGATGTCATTAAATTAATGTCTCGGGATCACCGTGTGCATTTCTCAGAGTAAACATCACCTCATTCTGGTCAAAACATCACAGCTACTTCTTCTAACAAAGTAACAAACTAACACTAAGGGCGAAGACAACTGAAAATGATGAGCTAATTTTTATTCAGTGACATATTTGTATCTTCAGTCAATGAGGTATAATAAGCATCAACTTCACAGATACTATTTGTAGTCAGATTTAAATCTCCCCTTTTATAGTAAAATAATCCTCTGTCTCTCAAGTCTCCTAAGAAAAGTCTGTCTGACCCCACCCTAACTAGCTGAATCACATGATCTAATGTGCTGACCTCAGACTTGGCCACTCCCAGGAGCTCCTTATACAACCACTTTTTCTACAAAACTGTCTTTCAATCTAGAAGAAATGTAGCAAATGTTAGCAAGAGAAAAAGAAGTATAGCAGTACAAAACCATTTCTAGAACATATCAAGTCTTGCTAAAATCAGTGTAAAAGATGGAGCTCTGAAAGTCTAAATACTCCCACTGTCAGGTTCTATGTTTTTTGGTGTATTTATTTCTAGTTTCCTGTGTGTCTGAGTCTCTGTGTTGTCCTGTCTCCCCTTGATTAGTTCCCAGGTGTGTCTCGTTCCCTGATTACCTTATGTGTATTTAGTGTCACCTGTGTCTCTGTGTCTTGTCGGATCCTCGTCACGTCACGTCACGTCACGTCTACGTTTGGTCACATGTCACTCCTCGTCGTCCTGTTCCCTTGTTGTATCCTGGTTTGTCATTAAATTCATTATTTTACATTCAATCCGGTCCATCAGCGTTTTTGCCTCACCTCCACCACCGCAAATCATGACAGTAGGATCCGACCACAACCGAGGTGAGGGCGCTCCCCTTTGGGGGCAGAAGAACCGCGAGGACTGGATCCAGCAGCAGTTGGAGTTGGCACAGAGGGATCTCTACAAGGATGTAGAGATCCTGCCTTCTCCGCTGTTGCTGGAGGAGATGGGTCTGAAGTCGGACTACGACTTGCAGAGAGAGGCTTTCCGGGGGACGAGACTGGCCTTGGCACCCCCCGGATTCGCTCCCGGCCGTTTTTCCCGCCTGGGAGCACAATCTCCGCAGCCAGCCCAGAGGAAGAGACGTGAGCCGCCGGTGGATCCGGCCCCTCGTTACCCTCTGCGGACACCAGGTCAACAGTTCGCCCGGAGAAAGCAGCGTGAGCCGCCGATGAACTCGGCCCCTCGTTGCTTCCCGGAACCACCACATCCGCAGTCATTCCGGAGAAAGCGGCGTGAGCCGCCGATGAACTCGGCCCCTCGTCGCTTCCCGGATCAACCACCTCCACAGTCCACCCGGAGACAACGACGTGAGCCGCCGGTGGATCTGGCCCCTCGTCGCCCTCCGGGAACGCCACCTCCGCTGCCGGCCCCGAGGCGCTTCGCCGGCACTCCTCCGCTGCCGGCCCCGAGGCGCTTCGCCGGCACTCCTCCGCTGCCGGCCCCGAGGCGCTTCGCCGGCACTCCTCCGCTGCCGGCCCGAGGCGCTTCGCCGGCACTCCTCCGCTGCCGGCCCCGAGGCGCTTCGCCGGCACTCCTCCGCTGCCGGCCCCGAGGCGCTTCGCCGGCACTCCTCCGCTGCCGGCCCCGAGGCGCTTCGCCGGCACTCCTCCGCTGCCGGCCCCGAGGCGCTTCGCCGGCACTCCTCCGCTGCCGGCCCCGAGGCGCTTCGCCGGCACTCCTCCGCTGCCGGCCCCGAGGCGCTTCGCCGGCACTCCTCCGCTGCCGGCCCCAGTAAGGGAGGAGTTTCCCAGTCCAGAGTTTCCCAGTCCAGAGTTTCCCAGTCCAGAGTTTCCCAGTCCAGAGTTTCCCAGTCCAGAGTTTCCCAGTCCAGAGTTTCCCAGTCCAGAGTTTCCCAGTCCAGAGTTTCCCAGTCCAGAGTTTCCCAGTCCAGAGTTTCCCAGTCCAGAGTTTCCCAGTCCAGAGTTTCCCAGTCCAGAGTTTCCCAGTCCAGAGCCCCCTGTTAGTGCCAGTCCAGAGCCCCCTGTTAGTGCCAGTCCAGAGCCCCCTGTTAGTGCCAGTCCAGAGCCCCCTGTTAGTGCCAGTCCAGAGCCCCCTGTTAGTGCCAGTCCAGAGCCCCCTGTTAGTGCCAGTCCAGAGCCCCCTGTTAGTGCCAGTCCAGAGCCCCCTGTTAGTGCCAGTCCAGAGCCCCCTGTTAGTGCCTATCATGAGCCTCCTAGTCACGAGCCCCCCTATGCTCCTCGTCACCGCGGACGCCCCCCGGACCGCCTCCGTGGTTCCCGCCTCCGGCGCCGCGGACGCCCCCCGGACCGCCTCCGTGGTTCCCGCCTCCGGCGCCGCGGACGCCCCCCGGACCGCCTCCGTGGATCCCGCCTCCGGCCTCCGTGGTTCCCGCCTCCGGCGCCGCGGACGCCCCCCGGACCGCCTCCGTGGTTCCCGCCTCCGGCGCCGCGGATGCCCCCCGGACCTCCTCAGTGGTTTCTGCCTCCTGAGCCTCCGCCCACCCTGTGGGTAGTTTTTTTTTTTGTGTGTGTGTTTTGGACTCTTGGCCTCCGCCCACTTGGTTGGGTGTGTTTTTTGTTATGAACTCTGGCCCTCCGTCCAGCGCCCCTCCGCCCACCCTCGTTGTGTTTTGGACTGTTTTTGGGCGTCTTGGAGCCGCCCTTTAAGGGGGGGGTACTGTCAGGTTCTATGTTTTTTGGTGTATTTATTTCTAGTTTCCTGTGTGTCTGAGTCTCTGTGTTGTCCTGTCTCCCCTTGATTAGTTCCCAGGTGTGTCTCGTTCCCTGATTACCTTATGTGTATTTAGTGTCACCTGTGTCTCTGTGTCTTGTCGGATCCTCGTCACGTCACGTCACGTCACGTCTACGTTTGGTCACATGTCACTCCTCGTCGTCCTGTTCCCTTGTTGTATCCTGGTTTGTCATTAAATTCATTATTTTACATTCAATCCGGTCCATCAGCGTTTTTGCCTCACCTCCACCACCGCAAATCATGACACCCACAAAGACTGATATTTCACAACAAATCTGACAATCATTATGTCCCAACTGTGTTTTGCATCAATGTTTTCACAGAGCACTTTGACATAAAACATAAATTGTACTACAAGTCATGTTTGCATGCACATATGCAAACATGAAACATTACCTTTAAGGAGAAAAGGAAGGAACGAGTTTAGATGCAATACCAAAACAGAGCTATTGCAACACGAAGCAGGTCAGTGTGCACATTTCACCTCAGGCAAATCTCGGCCAGCACCGAACACTTAGGTGAATGACAGATTTATTGTTCCAAAGCGTGAAAAACTGCTCTCTTTCAAGGTGAAAGTACGGACAAGGTTAACTGAAAGTACACTGTGTAACAACCCAAAACATTTTGGGTTTAAAAATGTTGAAGTTATATCATCAGAAGCATCTAAACAATTATAACAGTGTCATTTATAAAATCATAGCCTAACTGCATAAGCAGCAGTGAAAAATCTGAATACCTTATCATGTGACAGCATGAAAAACCCTCATTGCCAGCAATAAGATGAGAAACCCTCTGAATGACCTAATCAGGCCTGTATTGAGGAAGTCTAGCTGACTCTTCGTTTTTCAATGTTGCTTAATTTCATTGAGGTTCATGAGTCTTTTTTATAAGCAGAACGCTTTAAAAATCTGTACACACCATATTAATCAGGTGGAGGTGTGCAGTTTGGGGAAAAGATCATTTGCATTGCAGCATATTTTAAGTCATTCTAGTTTAGATTTTGGCTCAGATTTTCAAACTTACATCCATGACCATTCTCATGCCAAAAATGATGATGGATGTAAATGACCATTTTTGGTGATGTAAATGACCATTTTTGGTGATGTAAATGACCATTTTTGGTCATTTACATCACCAAATCTGTGTATTAAAAAAATGTATGAAAATGACCAAAAATCAATTACTGTTGCTGGAAAACATTTACACAGAAGAGATCAAGGTTGACTCAATTACTGTAAGACATTATGGTTCTACATAAAGGTAAAAAAAAAAATAATGACTCAATGCAAGAAGCAATAACTTGATGATGTATTTAATTCACATGCCTGCATCCTGTCCAGCAGGCACCATGCTTTACAGGAAGAGTTATATTGCATGGACTGTTTTCCTCACACACATATACAATCTGTAAATCTTATCTGACATTATTTATCTTGTATTATAAACCCACTAATTCATATATAATCCATTTCCTAACATTCTTGTATATTCTGTATAATCTCTATAATCTGTGCATATAGTTCCCATATTTATATTTATATTTAGTCTTGTACACCTGTAAATAAATATTTATATCCGTTCTGCTTATGTGTACTTGTTGAACACGAAGACTCCAATAAGACTCCTTATCCCAAAACAATAAAAAGTAAGAACCTGTAAGAAGCAGCTACTGTACATACATAATTATATCCCTATGGATTTTTTCATATATATATATATGAAATTCTTTTTGGTAGGTCTGCAAACTAAGAGCAACAATACAATTTGCATGCAGTTTTTGTCAAATATAGTCCTACCAATTATAACCTTTCCGACAGCAAGAAGCGAAAACCACAGTGAGATTAGGCTATACCAGTTTCATTTTGGTTTAACCAAAATCCACACTTTTGCATCAAAGAGTATATGTGGGAGAAGTGAAGATGGCGGCCCACTGACACTTGTAATTCAGACTGAGTAATCTGCAAAGTACGGGATAAACTGCTCACACTCAGGTGTGCAAAGCCTGTGGGAAGGTACCAAGAGGGCTCCAAGTCGTATCTATTACAGGGGTTTCTAGATAGCACAGAAATATGGGTCACTTCTGTGAGGAGAAACATTTAGTTCAGGGTTTTTACTGCAAAGCAACGTAGCTCATACTGATTTGCAGACTGAAGACTGTTGCAAGTACAGTTTACAAACATAGAGTGGTTAGACAATGATGTTAATGGCAGAAATACTCCCAATTCTTAGAAGACGTTACTTTTAAAAGTCCGAAAAAGAAAACTAGCTGGATTTTTAAACTGTCAATTTATAAACTCTCACTTTTTGTTTTCTGTATGTCTCTGTCAAAGAAATAAGGCTCTGTCAGCTGAAGACGTACAGTTCCCCAAATTAAATCAATTACTCCTATTATCTTTCAACATGGAAGATTTGTCTTAAAGAACGTGACTGACACTGAAAAACCGACTTTCAGCACAGATAAAAACATGCCTGTTCAAAACAAATTTCACAAGTACAACTGAAAAGTTAATTGAGAAATCCATGCTAGGAATCAATTTTAAAATTGCAACTTGAAGAGGAAAACTGCCTAAATATATTTTTCTATCTAAATATACTTGTTGTTAAAGTGATTCTTACATTATATCATTTTCAAATATAAAAAGTTAATATTTCTACCAGTACTGCTAAAAAGTAGCTTCTCTACAACAAAATTTTAGATTCTACAACAAATCAATTGTGATGTATCTGAAGTGGAGGTGGCAAAAGATCTGGGCAGTTAATATTCAGCGAGTCAAGTGGATTTTTTTAAATTATTGTTGGAAATGTGACACTTTCAAGTAATCCCAGAAATAAAAAAAAATGTAATGTCTTAAATTAAATTTCCAAAAGTTTAAGCGTTTTTTTCCACAATTAATCAAATTAAAGTGAGGTCTATCTAACCGGTTAAATTTGTTACTGATTACTACAAAAGAAAAATACACAGCATTTCAAACATAAAAGCCAAAATATCACTGCAAAATATAAAGGCACTCTGAGAAATTGGCTGTGGATCAGAATGATTTTTAGCTCTGTCACTTCTGAACGGGTTGGTTAGAAACTTCTACTCTGATTAGTTTTCTAAAAAGGCAAATGGACTAAGGCTGAACAACATCAAAAAATCTTGCAATAGAGATAATACGGTAAATATCTTGATGATGATATAAGATGTAATATATCCCATTTTTGGAAAATTTTTTGAAATTTTGAGAAAGATTTTGGGCATTTAGTTGTGGTATATTTCCTTGTACCAGTCTCTTTGGCTGACTGAGTTTACTCTAACCTTAAATGAGAAGATGAAATCTATAGCCTCAAACCTTAAACACCCTAAACTATAGGGGTGTATTAAGGAATGTAGTTAAATTGAGAAAAAAAAAGAATTTGACTGTCTTTAAGTAACACACTATGCTTTTAAGACTGACCTTTAAGCTTTATGCAATCAAAAGAATAGTTGGGAGAAAAATAGTACTTACAGCTACAACAGACTCCCTAGAGACCTACAGCCTACAGCACATAATCACTCCTTGCAAAACAGTGTATTGATTTCCCTGATAAAACTAACAACTTTAGTCCCAAACAAATTCACCAGGTTGAACTTTAGCTTGTTTTAACCAGCAAAACCAAACAAATTCACAAAAGGAACATTCCAAGGAGTATCGTTTTCAGGCAAAACACAAAAAAACAGAAACAACTTTGGCAATCCTATGCTGAGCACTTCCAAATAGAAAGCAAGGAAGGCCTGAAAAAAGAAACAAGCCACAGATTACTGTAGTTTTTTGTGAGCAACAAACCTACACAAAATTCCTCTCAGGACGATGATAATTTCTCAAAGCACATGATGGAATTACTAGCAAAAAATACAAGCAAACAAGCAAAAAACAACCTATGCCTGACAGGTTGTTTGACACGCCCGAAAACAAAAGGAATGCTGAGACTTGAAACAGTTTCAACTGTACACACAATCACTCCATCAATGATTACCCGGTGAAAGCCCCATAAGCCAATGAGGATGATAAAAGTCTCCTTTAAACAGAAACATACCTGTCATTCTGTTGGTCTACCAATGGCGAGACACACGAACCTGTGTGGACGAGCGACAACGTTCCAACAACATCTTCACCTCTTTCTCAATAAACAGAGGAGGCAAAATGATTCTACAAGATGCTGCACCAAAGCCTACCCTACACATTGAGCCTTACGCCCACGAGTGTTGCAATAACCTGAGGTCTATTTGAGCATGTGTCCACAGGGCAGGGCCTGCCCCTGACTAGCAGGAAATACAGTCACTCACACGCTATTAGAGTGCTCTAAAAGAGTATTTACATCCTTAAAGATTTTACTGTTTCTGTGTCTAATTATTGTCAAATAACCTGAGTAAATATGAAATGCAGTTTTTTTTAATAATGATTCGATTTTATTACAGAAAACAGCTATCCAAAGCATTCTGGCTTTCTCCTGTTTAAAAAAGTAATTGCAACCCTAAATCTAGTAACTCATGACTGGTACAACTATTTGAAGTATTTTTATTAGCAAAATAGTTACTGAATTTTAATATATCTAAGCAAACAAGCAATAGCGGGATAGGATTCACATTAAACAATAGAGTCCCCAAAATAAACAAAAGTAAATTTAAAAAAAAAAACAAATTCAACCAGGAAACACAAAAAAGAAACAGAAAACTCTAAACAAAAATCAAAAATAAACATCATTTTCTAAATTAAAGATTACCATACATATATTCTTCAAAGCCTTCTCAAATTATAAATAGTGGTTGATTTGTTATTTAATGTTGTGGCATATTAAATTGTGAATTATTATATTACATTTTACATCATGTTAGTTGATGTAGCTTTTCCCTGTAATAAATGGGATTTTTTTTTCTTTTTACTCAAGTTATCTTTGTCTAATGTTAAAGTTCATCTACAAGAGACAAAAAAGAAAAAAATAAATAATAATAATAATAATAATAATAATAATAATAATAATAATAATAATTAATAAATAATAAATAAAACTGAATAAATCTGTAGAGGCAAATACTTTTTCACAGCACCTACATCAGAATGCACTAATGCAGTGGTCCTCAACCACCCACGGACCAATTGGTACTGGGCCGCGCAAGAAATAATTAAATATGTCCGTTCTATGTATTTATTCTGGAGGACTTTTATTTTGAAAATCCTGAACCGGATGCTGTCGGTTACGTGTTGCGCGTCAACATGCAGCAGAATGAGTAAGAAACAACTGCATTGATACTCACCACGCGCACCCCACCCACCCCACCCCCAAGAAACAACGGCATCGGTCTCGATCCTGACAATGCCCCCCCTGGTCCGCAGAAAATTTACGAATGGTTGACCGGTCTGCTGTACTAAAAAGGTTGGGGACCACTGCACTAATGTACACATTATTAATGTGTCCTCTGTTAAACTAAATCTCACAAGAAATGTTTACTCAAAGGAAGATGTGTTAAAAAGATGACAGCGCTCCCAAGCAATCTATGCTTACAGTGGGAAGCAATAGATCTTTCAACAAACAAATCCCAACAGAGATGAGTCACCTCTAAAATAATTTCTTCACTACACTAGGTCACCTAATGGGGAGCAGAGAGGCTCAACTTAAGTCTCATCAGCTGTTTCCAACATGGCACCCACAGCAATATGTTGTGGCAGAGCAGGACATGAATTATTCTGATTGGATGCAAATCCCTTAAATAGAATCACAGATTGAGCTAGGCAGACATGCTTTATCCTGTCACACATTGTTAGTTAAATACATTTAATACCCTCATGTATTTCTGCATACCGTTACAATGCAAATACAGCGACAATTGTAGTAAGGCCGCCTAATAGGGAATTATAGTATTAGATTGGGTTGTGTGATTTCACAGAAGTCATTAAAAGAAACTAATTCATTTTGTACCACTTGTAGTAGAAGATTGTTGCTGAACATGATTTGATCATGGTTTGAGTTGTTCATTATTTAACCTCTTTTATAAGTTCAGCAAGTGTCTGGGTAAATCAGTGGAGCATTTTACTAAACCTGTGCACTCCATTTGCTGTGACAACCATTTTCTCTCCAGACAAAATTATTTGACATACCATAATAATAATAAGTTACTGATGATGACAAATGTTAAGTTACATTTTTATGTCCCAATGGACAGAAACACCAAAATCATAAAAATAAGAGCATAACATGAAATAAATGGATACATCTCTATCCATTCACACAGTAAGCTTGCCATTTAATTTTTTAGCAAAGATATCTCACGGTTTTAGATACAAAGTGTGACTGGAGCCCCTCCCCATCTCACTGCTGAATACTGACAACCTGCTGCCTAAAAGAAGGACACATCAGCATTTCCCTTGCCCTAAAGAAAAACTAATTTGGTTGTTTGAAATTACTTTACATGGTCTATGAACCAAACAAGTACCACCAAGTACAACACTGTTAAAACTATAGTTGGAACGCTAGAAAAGCTGTAAAGCCCAAATCATTTATCAACTATCAACTTGGTGTACTCCCAGCAGAAATAGCATAAATATGCAATATCTTGTTAAATTAGCAGTTGAAAAACCACTACTAAATATAGTGTGTTCATTAAATAGTTATGTTTAAGTCTTAAAAACAATGAATAAGTGTTCAAATTAACCTTATATTAGTCGAGATAAATGTTGATTAAATGATTATTATTTATTCTGCAACAGTATGAAAAAAGGTTGTTTTTCATTTTCAAGTAAAACTAATTAGGTCTGTTTTAATACCTTGAAACTGTGGCATAGCTTCACATAGTTACATTACCTTGACTGTCTCAAAGCAGTCTGTCATGTAAGTCAGTCTAAGTCTATATTCTCAATAGATATAACATCCTCTACTGTTTTCACACTCCTACTGGTGACACTTGTTCACTCCAATATTTCAAACAGATGCACCACAGTCCACTAAACATGAAAGCTGTAACCCCTCTTTCCTATTTTACTTGCATGAGTTAAATAAACAAAGAAACATCTAAATGTAGAATTATTAGATTATGAGACCATGAAAATTAAACATTACAGTTAGAGAAATTCAAAGATATGGCCACCCTAAATAATTAGTGTTTCCCACAGAAACTAATTATAATTGTAACAGTTATAAGAGGAGGGTAAATAATAATTTTGTTCTTGTACTTAATAACTAAATGAATGCCTTAATTTCCTCCTTGTGACTAACATTCATTATTATTTGTTCTTTAAGTCAATAAACTGGTAAAAAAAAAAATGGCTTCCTCTATCTGTCCATAGTTAAAGACAAGAGCTTAATATATAAACTATTTGTTTCAATGTATGTTTATTTTGAAAATACTGAATTTGCATTAAAACCACAAAAGCCTAGGAAAGTCTAAAACTTTTAAATGTATGTTTCTGTCTTTAAACAGGGGCAACAGTGTTTAGGAGGTAAACAAAAAACTCCTCTCAATCCAAAAACTAAAGCTCTATATAAGAGCTGGATTTACTGAGAAGTAATGAAAACAATCCAAAACAAAGTTTTGAATAGGTCTGTTATTATTTCACCAGTGGGGCACACCCATGTGTAAAATACTGATTTATGCATATGTGGGATAAAGGCTGGGAATGTAAGAGACAGGGACATTTTGGGGAAGTCATGATAGTTATTTTATATTAGGACACTAAAACAATAATTCTTGAAATAGAGATGCCTTTTCATTCATGACAATCACTAGACAGAATAGCTGCACAATTCCAGTCTTCTGACACTAAGTCCTGTTTGGTGCACTGAGATAGATATTTAAGACAATAGTGAAAAATGACCAAGATTGCGAGACTGAATTCTTTTGTGAAGAGACATGTCCTTCTGAACTTCTGTGAACTGGGAAAACAAGAGAAAGAGAACTCCTTGTTCTTGTGGCATCTCTTGGCAATTGAAAAGCACAAATTTGCAGATATTTACTGCAAGCCCTAAATGCGACTTTATGATTTTAATGCTTAATTATATCTGGCACAGTGACAGATATTTGACATTTGACAAACAACTTGCACATTCTAGGTGGTGTCCAGCATTGATGTGCAATGTATCTGATGCAGAAAACAAGAGAAGCAAGAAAATGGAGGGCTCAAGATGTTCTGTCTGAAAACTAATTTTCCTTGGCACTGCCTCCTCAATGCCCAGATCTTCAGGGTAGACAAGCTGGGGCTCTAGCTGTGCTGCTGTTCATTTGTGGCAGCAGCTCATAAATCCACCATGAAAACATTTTTTTTTTTTTTTTAAAGACAACCAGTGGTGTGCAATTATCTTTCTGACACCTCTGAATCACCAACTGTGTGGTGACGTTTATGTATAGGAAGAGTAACTATAATATTGCCATAGAGTTATAATTATAATTTTACAACAAAAGATCAGGTTTGCCTATACTTTATCACACTTAATTTAATTGTTTTATAAATTAGCTAAATGTGATGCTTAGTGACAACAGAATAAGCAGAAATCTCACATACTTTCTAATTAGTGGTGCTTTTCTAAAGATGTCTGAAATTACAGCTACTTAACCTAAGAGAAAAAAAAGACTATCTTCCTCGGTATTCTGCTGCCTGTTCTCTGCCTTGACTTTTGCATTTTCATCATGCAAGTCCTTGAAACTTTCCAAGTAAAAGGACTGACCTCAAATCACTGAATATTAGAGTTTAAGAACAACTTTTTTTTATGCAAAGGAAAATGTTAATCTATTATTACACAAGCTAGATAAATGCACTTCATTTTTTGTAAAATGTTTATTTATCAGAAATATTCAACAGTTGCATAAGGAATAAACCTTTGAAAGACCGATGTGTTGCCAAAACAATTGAATAAAAGTGCAAGAGGACAGTTAGCTACAAATAGCTCTGAAGATTTATAACACCCATTCTGAACAGAGACAGAGAAAAAAACATTAACTCCATTACATGAGTCATTGGTAAAGTTAAATGCATATTCAATAATTAAATATATTTAATTAACCCTCCCTTAAAGGGTTAAGGGAGTTAAATGAATTTTACATTAGTAGAATTTAACATTCTAATGTTAAATGTAATATTAGTAGAAAGGGACCAAGGTGTCGGAACCTGAGCAGAAATACAAGTTAGTTAAAAAAATAAAAATAAAGAGTAGCATCAACTAAATACACAGCTGTATTAATGACAAATATAATTCTTGATTATGTTGACTTAGTTCCCATTGATTTTGATTATAATTCTCACGCAAAGTTTGATTATTGATTAATCTTAAACTGTTAATGTGAAGAAATTCAACAATCTCCAGATTCTTCTTTAAATTTGTGAAAAAGATCATTAAAAGATCTCCAGACTGATCTTTGATACATTGTGAAACTGATTATGAGACCGATTACTCAAGGCTAGAAAAGCACATAGAGGATGTGAGCTTTACTGTATAATATTGAGGTTTTTGCAGTGATGTGAATGAACAATATGAAGTGGTGAAAAACATTTTAGTGAATCTGATTGCACAAATAAAAAGTCTTTTGGTCAACTGGATCTTTGCAGGATGTACTATTGTACTTGTGCAGGTTAAATTAACAGATTTATTTTCTACATGGACTAAACTACATGGTGACAGAAAACTAGTTCTCTAACCATGATTTCTCACAGCTTTAGATACAGTATAAGTCTTGATATAATACAGACCACATTCACATTTTAACTTTACAGCAAAATATAAAGCTTAGAAGTCTATAAAATGTCACTTTAAATGCCATGGGTTTGAACTGCATTCATTTGCTCATTTTCAAAGTCAAGAAATCCACTTTCTAAGGTAATTTGACTTTGTTGCACTCATCTAAATGCCTTGACATTTAAAAAGGAAATATGTTATGCAAACAGGCGAGGCATGTAAATCCTGCACATTGTTTAGTTTTCAGCTATGGATTAAATAATTAGCACAAGAAGTGTGGTCACTGGAATGACATGGGGAGATGTCATCATGTTCTGACTAGGATTGTCATAATCATCAATATTTAGATAATATTTATTCAAATGATACGCAGTGGCAAAAAAAATCAATGCAAACTCAATGCAATTTTCCTTCTTCAGATAGCAGTAACAGAGACTCAGCCTTATGCTTTTCTGCAGCGATTCACCTGAACCTTCATGAAAAAAACAAAAACAAAAAAAAAAACAGAAAAAAATCAATCTTGAAGGTAAATCATAAAACTTCGAAGTTTGCAACTAAAATGGAAAGAACATCCAAAAAAAAGTCTTTACAATTCACCTTTGGTCAAAAAGGTAAAGATACAAGTGTGTTTTGAAGGTGTTTTGTTTATGAGACAGTAGGATGAAGAAAAAGCTAAAGGATTTCAGATGCTATAGAGCTAATGTTATAACCAAGTGTTAAAGTGTTTAACAGCACTTTAAAAAGATCAATGACGTTCTTCATGTATTTATAATACTAAAGTAGAAAGCGGCCTATGCTATTGGGTCACTCTATTCTTCTGTGGGTACAAATTAACATAGAAGAATATCCCTCAGCATGCAGCTCAATCCTTGACCAAACAGTGAAGTGATAAAATGACTAGCATGCCCCCACCACCCCTCCATTTACTCATTTAGTTAGCTGTAAAGGAATTAGCCACTAATGTAGCTCTTAAGTTGAGAAAACACGAATTACACTGAATCCGGGCTGAATATGACATTTGTACCAGAAACTGGTCAGGCCCCATAACCAACCCTCAAACTGGAGATGTTTCTAAGTGAGAGCTACTTGCCTACTACGTATGATAACTAAAGCAAAAAATAACAAAAATAAAAATTTTGATTGCAACCGGTAATATTTACTGCTCGAAACAACTCTATCTACGAAAAAGGTTGTTGAAGGTGATATCTGGTACTGAGTAATTTTCTTAGGTTCAATAGGCAGTGTGATATTTTTGTATTGTGACTCAAACACTAACACCAACACCACCAAACTTACACAAAGAAATCTAGAAAGACAGACAAAACCAAGCGTAGCGCTAAAAAGAAAAAGTCAAGTACTTTAAGTCAAATGTCTAAAAATGACTACATTTCCTTTGATTATTTTCAAAACCGAAAAGACAAATACAATGATGGTCCCGTTCATATTGCCAGTTTTATTAGTGCAGAATTGTAAATAAGATTAAAACGGTTATTTAGTCAGATAATTCAGGAAGCTGTTCCTTAGAACCCTAAAATCAACTTGGCATTTTCAAACTTTATCACTTAAAGTAAGCGAATATTCACTAGCTACTGAAGTAATGTGATTTTTTGCTGTATCTGTACATGACACCAACTGAGTCTAAAGGAGAACAAAATTAAAAAAATCTCTTTTAGCTCTGTCTTTCCTCCTTGAAAAGTGTTTCACCCCACCACTAGTAAAAAGATCATTTTTCCCTGGGGTGATAATGTGAGGAGAACTTTACATTCAGCAAGGTAGACTGCTGAGGTAACTGACTGAATTGTTTAAACAGTTAGCTCTTTGCTAAGGAAGGAGCTCTGTCCTTCTACTGTCCACATCAACAGAGACGAATGTCCATGTTACAGACTCAGCAAGTCAGATCAATGGGTGGCTGTTTTACTGGACAAAATTCTATTGTGCCTCTAATCTCTAAAAATGCTGACATGCTCTGTGGTCCGTATTATCTTCAGCTATCAGGAACCCAACCACAGCATGAAATCTGGGACTCTTCCCATCTACAAAACCAGTTAAATCAACATTTAGCCACCAGCCACGCATGTTAAGGCCTATTCACATGCACATGCCAAAGCAGGTCTAACAGTGACATATTGATGATTTATGGCTGTTTAATTTATTCAAGTAAATTCTGTTTTTTTTTTGTTTTTTTTCCAGATACAATCAGAAAATGTTCTAAAAACAGATGATAATTGCTTGGAACAGTTTTAATTAATATCACATTGCCAAATCTAAAGTTCAGTTTTTTAATACTTAAGAAAGAATTTGTTCACATGATCTATATCTGGCATCATGTGAACAAAGTGGGAAACTATGGAAATTCCCCACTTTACTACATGTGGTTTTTGCTCAGTGGAGACAAGATGGTTGCTTTCAAACCAAGCCATAATGTGGAATAGAAAGAACCTATGTTTGTTGGCTTTCATGTCAAAGTGATTTATATTACTTATGATGAACGTACGTGTTCACTGGGTTGATTGCTTCTGCTACTGTTTTGTGATCAGTCATCTTCATCCCACAAAAGCTATATACCAAAGTTACTCAGGCAACTTCTTAGACAAGACAGATGCACACAAACATCACTCAGACATATCTTCATTATTCTTCAAACTATAAAGCAAATGTCCTCTTGCCATTGCTGCTATGCAGAGTTTTTCATACTTTTTGTTTATCAATATACAGATGCAACTCAATAAGAGAATTGCATAAATTTAAAAATTTTAATTAATTTAGTATACAGATTCATTTCATACATAGATTTATTTTAAGGATCTATATCTGTAAATGTTACAGCTATTGAAAACCTAAAACCTAGTTGTTGTTATGGCCAATACAATAATAAGGATGACTGCTGACTTGACAGTTATCCAGCAGACGGCCACTAACACCATCCACCAGAAATGTAAGGTTAAAAAGTCATTGCAACACGAGCTAGATGTTCACATTGTGTTGGATCCAGGCTTATTATCTGAAGGTTGAGTGGAAGGAAAAACTGTGATAGAAAAAGGTTAAAAAGTAAAAATATAACCACAGCCATGATGGGAAGAAAAACCCATTCAAGAGTCAGGAGGAGATTAATGAAGACTACAGCTGGAGTCAGTGTTTCAAACGACAACACACACACACACACGCACACACACACACACACACAGATCTATCCAGAACATTTTCACATTCCTTGTGTTAAGCCAAGCAGAAAAAAGGACTGGACTGTTGCTTAGTGCTCCAAAGCCCTTTTCAGATGAATGCAAATTTTGCATTTCATTTAGAAATCAAGGTCTTGAAGTTTAGACGAATAGTGAAAAAGCACATAATCCAAGTTGCTTTAGGTCCAGTATGAAGTGTCAACAGTTATTCATAATTTGAAGAACAACATCATTTGATGGTGTTAATCCAATGTGTTTTATTAGGTCCAAAGGCAGCACAGCAGTCCACACGGAAATTTTAGACCACTTCCTGCCTCCTTCTACTGACGAGCTTGATGGAGATGCTGATTTTAATTTCCAGTAGGTCTTGCCACCTGTCCACCCTGCCAAAGGTACCAAAAGCCACTTGACTATAATGTTACTGTGTTTGGTTAGTCAGAAAACTTGTCTGACCTAAACACAAGTTTATTCTGTATTGCAAGGGGAACATGTGGGTCAACAAACCCAACAATGCACACAAGCTAATGGCTGCTATTAAAGCAACCTGCGTTTCCCTTGAGCTCCAGCAGTCACACAGCCCAATTATAACAATGATGCAATAATTCATGAAGGCTGACATTTCTACATCCAAATAATTTTTAATTTCCTTTTCTTACTTTAAAATATAATTTAAAGATTTTAAAATAGTATCAGTTTACTATTTTAAACTGATAAATTGAAGTTTGGGTTTTTATGAGCCACTATCAGCAAAATGAAATGAAATAAATTAAATACATCACTTGATGGGTATTAAGATTTTTCTCTATTCAACCAAAAGATTATATTTTTATTTACTTAAGTGCGCTTGTACATTATGTCTGTGTGGTGTGTCCATATTTTTGGTGAAACACTAATTGAACAAAAGATGCAGTAAAAACTTGAATTTTCAGGGAGTATAACTGACTGAGTTGCACACAATGGACACTGAATTTGTCTTGACGAGCTGGAAGGCTGTAGAGGGTGCTTGGGGGAGCTCTTTAGCACAGACACAAAGAAAGCTCACCACTTTGTTTCCAAGCTTACAGCCTATGAAGTAAGGGACTGGAAAAATACTTTCTCTTTCCAAAAAATTGGTGGGGAATAGTGTGGGAGGGGGCTTCTTCTTGACTGTAGCTTAAAAAAAGAAAATCTGGCACGCAATGTGGGGGTAAAGGATTAAGCCTTGATGTTAGCCAGAATTTAGGGGGTGAAAAAGCATAAGGAGAACAGACCTGCCAAAGACTGCCAAGCTATTCAGCTCTTGTCAGTTTCCATTAAAAAGAACTCACCATGAAGTCTGGGTCAAATAATCACACCAGCGACCTTTGCTATGGCTGCGGTTTTGTCTGCTCTAGGATGAGGTTGTTTCTTCTATATAAAGAATGCCTTCCCCCAAAACATAATAGTGTTAGCATACATGAGGGAATTGCTCTTTAAACAAATCACACTTTTCTCAAAGAAGAACAATGAACAAGAGGTACCATGATGAAATAATTAGATTAAGCTGTTCAAGAAGTCCTCTGAAAATTAAAAATGAACATCCAATGAGCCAAACAAAGTCTTGTACTTTAGGTATAAGCTAAAAACTGCAAAGTAGCAACAAAAGATAGTGGAAAAGTCTGGCTCCGTCTTGCTCTCTCGATTCCAAAGAAAACCACCCCTGATGGTTGTCAGCTGTGAGGCTGTGTATAAGCAGTGCAGTAATGTGAATCACGAGGGGAGGGTTTCACTGAGTATCTTTGCTTAGGTCTGACGGTGTGAGAAAAAGGGAGGATGACTGCAAGAGACAGCGAAGCATCTGAACTTCTAGTGTTCCAGAATAAAACTCACTTCCACAATGGCAAGCAGATAACCTGTCCACATCTGCATGATGAAAGCTGAAAGAATGCTCCTTTTCAGAGGCAGGAGAAGACAAGGACTATTATCATTACCAAAATGTGGAACCTTCATTACCCACAAACAATTAGATGATAATGGTTTTCAAACCATTTAAAGCCTTCGAAGTGGGACTGCAGTGCTATTCCAGATGTTTCAATAAACTGTTCAATCTTCATTTATTAGGCTGACTTTCACCATTTGTTGGAAGAAAAAACAAGCAAGAAAGTGCCTCTTTTAATGAGCTTACATTTCCAATTTGGCTTTAGAAAGAAGAGATGCCCACAGCTGTAATACCGTCTTTTAAATTTAAAAAATATATGTCCATAGAAAAGCAGTTGTTTAAAGCTCTGAAGTAAAAATATGTGATTGACTAAAAAAGGAAAAACACACAAAAAAAAACAAAAAACAGGGAAAACCAGCTGAAGCTCAAAACAAGGAAAAAATTGTGTGGGAATATTTATGGCAATTAGAAAATGACATTTTTGTTTTCTCTTTTGATTGCTTTTATGCAAATTAAGCATCACTAATGACTATGCAAAGTTACTGCACTTAGCTGAAAAAAATGGTACCATATTTTTGTGGGAAGTTGTCATTAAATAAGTGAATGTCAATTCTGAAAATAAATGAATTGCTTTAAGGGTTGTTTTACTTTAGCAGAAAACCCCAAGAACTTCAGACAAACCATCCTACACACCAGGATTTATGTACGGTTTATGTAAGCTACAGAATGAAGTAGAGACTCAATAGTGTATTTTGTGCTGCATTAGACAGTGCCCTATATTGCAAACTAAATCAAATCAATTCCATTTTGAATTTGGGTGGACATGTGTTTGTCAAGTCCATTTTTTATTTAAACAAATAAATAAAGTAGTTATAGAACAGTTGCATGCATTAAAATAGCACACTTGCCACCCCTCTCTCACCTGTTGCTGCTGGTCAGTAGGTTGATTGAAAGCCTCCCTTTTTCTCCATTCACAAGAATAAAATGAAATATTTCTGTTAATAGTTATTAATACTCATTCTTTAAAACACAATACCTTTGGGGGAGAGTTTCTATGTTAATTCCGTGATTTTTTTCCCCTTTCATTAATGTAATGTATCACACCATGAATTTTCTACTATGATATTTAATTTTAAAAATATATATTTCTGTTTATGAAAAAATA
This sequence comes from Gambusia affinis, assembly GCF_019740435.1. Lineage (NCBI taxonomy): Eukaryota > Metazoa > Chordata > Actinopteri > Cyprinodontiformes > Poeciliidae > Gambusia > Gambusia affinis. The sequence continues at coordinate 17,355,755 of NC_057878.1, forward strand.
CAAAGAATGTGTCATTCCAATGCCTCAACCTCTCTCTCTGACCTTCCTGATCTTGCTCACTAAGCTCTATATCAGTCATGGGCAATGAAGAAGATGCAAGTGGCAATACTGTAAAGAAAAGTTTTTATGCATTGATTTGAATTTATTTAATCTACCAAACACTGTATCCAAGTAGTCCTTTAACATATTTCTATTGGGATCACAAATGTCATTGGGCATATTTTTCACACAGCAACATTTGCTGAAAATTTCAATGTATCAAAAGAAATATAACCTTAAAACAAAAAAGGGTCAACAATATGCCAATTTTGTGAAAATTTCCCCCTCTTTGCCTTTAAAACTATGTGCTGTCATTGTAAACTGAAACCAATAATCACTTTATTTACCTGTTATTCCTATGTGTGCAGTGTTACAAATAGGATAAAGTCTAGACCACTGAATTCATTAAGCAGCAACAGAAAATTCCCATGAATATGTCATTCTTTACTAATAATATAATCCTTGGGTGAGTGGCATGATATTTGAGCCAATTAGTACCGTTATTAGCATGGTGCATGTAAAAACATTATCTTAGATAATTAGAGTTTTTCTCAAGCAATCACGGTGGCAACAAAGTCCATTATCTAAAGGTCGGTTTTCTGCAAAATACACAGCAATGGGAGCTTGAAGAAATGCCCCGGGGTTTAAAAAAATGCAGATTAGGGTAATTAAATATGGCGTAGTTTGAACGAAACGAGTAAAATGTGGGAGTTAAAAAAGGTAAAGTAAATCTAGTGGGGGTAGGAGAAATTAGGATCTCCGCCTTTCTGCAAACTCGCATTCCAGAGATTCCCACACTCCTAAAACTCACCTGCCTTTTACTTTACCGGTTACAAAGCAATGTTACAGTGGCATGTTCACTAAATACAGCGAGGTTTTTTTAAGAAAAAACTGGTGCAGAAACTGTTTCTTTGCGCTATCCGGCTAAGTTTTCCACAGCAACGTTTCGGGACGACATGAAGAAACAGCGCGAGGACTCTCCCTGAAAGGTGAGCGCGGTCTGCGAGGAAACGGTCCAAAGAAGAAGATTAGCGAGGAATTGGATTGTTTCCCGCAGAGAAGAAGCTTTAGAATGGCTTATCTTCTCTTTCACTCGCACATAAAGCGCTCCCTCTTGGTTTTCTCCGAAAAAAATGGACTTTCAGAGTTGAACCAGCTGCCCGTTCCCTCCTGCTTCTTCTCCGAGAAGCAGAGATGCTCTACCTTCCTAAATTATTTCTGCAGTTGGAAATGCCATGAAAAACAAACAAGACAAGAACAATTCACATACCTTGGAGGACAATTGCTGCGCTGGGCTGAGCTGTGGCTCGGACCTACGTGGAAATGCGTAACTTCATCTGTAAAGTCCAATTTACTCCCATGCATGTGGGAGAACGAAACTCGTGTCCATACTGGAGGGGAAGAAGAGACAACCCCTTCCCTGCTTCCAGCAGCAGTCCCAGGCAGAGCAAACTGACATGACGTAACTGGAAATGTGGGAAACCAAAGTGCACTCCTGATTGGTTGTGGCAGGATAAGTAGGCGTTTCCGAGGAGGTACGTACGCTTGAAATGACCAGTTAGAGTAGAGATGACAGTTACCGTGGTTACTGTGGTTTGTCAACCTATACACTAAAGAGAGGAAAACTAGGTAAGTTAGATGGTTTAGAAAGTAAATAGATGTTGATTTTTCTTGCATGACAACTAATGCTTATAAGACCTATGTAAAGGTAAACGCATTACAATTTTTTGAGGTCTAATTTGTTTGATTATAGAAGTTGACGTTCTGTTTCTGATTCTCCATATTCATAAGCACTTTCCTCAAAGATTTTGCAAAACAAGATATAGCCTGATTTCTTTATTTTTGCCTGTTTATCAGTAGAGCAAAGCACCTATTTTGTCTTTATAATTTTTAAAATGCAATAATATTTTTTTTATTTGTAAAGGAATCTAATTAATGAAATATGGACCAAACAAGTGCAGGGAATCTACCCAGATTCATAACAAGCTACAGGGCACAAGATTCAGGTGAGTAGCTGAGAATTGGCTCGAGATGTTGCTGACTAGTGATAAAGTGGTCCACTGAACTTTTGCATATCTCTGACTCACTAAACCTGTTAAAAGCCCTAGGTGTTGTCATGTTTTTGATGTTTTTGTCAGAGGCTATGTTGCTTTGTGTTCCTTAACCTTCCTTCCAGAGTAGCAGGTGAAGCACTTAGAAAAATATGTCTGACAGCTTGAGTTTTCTGCTAAACCCACTCTGTGCGGTAATTTCTGAAATATCCATATAGTTTACAATCGATGTAGTCCCTCTGTCTGCCTCTGTATCATTTTCTTAGTTGGTTTCACTTCAGACAATAACTGATGAGATTTTCAAGAGATTCAAGGATTCCAATTCAGTCATATCATTTGCTTTCATCCATGCAGAAAAACTGACACTGCGGATAAAAAACGGTGTTGGCAGCCCCATGTACAAACTGGCTGAATATGAAACGCTGCAAGCCTTTATTGATGCCAGTCGTCGGGAGTACCATCTCATTGGACAAAAGGTAGATTTTGATAATCAGGATCATCCACGCCCTAAAATAATGCAATATGAAATTAATTCCTGGTACAGTTGTTAACGCTGTGATTTAGCAGCAAATGAGGAGGAAATTGTTATAAAGACACTCTGTACCCTTACCAGAGCACACGCTGACAAAAACCTGAGTTTGATGAGTGATTATAACACAGCGTGACTTGATATGCTATTTCATATACATATCAAATAGCATATTTTGACTACATGAATCAAACACTTACGAAGTTCTGTTTTTCACTTTTACTCGGTCCAGAAATATGAATGGGTGTATTAATAATACCGTGGTGGAGAATAACAGCTTTGCAAATTTTTATGTAATTCTTTGTTGTTTGAAAGGAAACTGTTTTAAATTTGTAGTTGTATGAGTAAGCAGAGCAGTTATTTTGACGCCAGTGGTGATTAAGGTGTTAGGCCTATGTTGTTTTAATTGGTGAGCTGTCAGAAGTCTTTTTGCATCATGCCTTTGGCTTGTTCCAATGTGGCTTTCTGCACATTAAAGATAAGACAGCCTATGTATTCACATTCAGTCACACAGCTGAAGGGAAGCCCTTTTCAACATCTCTCTTGGTGACAACATAGAAGGTATATAAATTATTTTGAGTTGCAACAAGTTTGAAATATGTTTTACATTGTGGGTAATTCAGGCTGTGTTTAAAAATACTATTTTTTCTGTAAAATACACTGTAAGCCTTTGGGGTTATGTCTGTTGTATCTTGAGGTTAGGTTAAGAGAAATAGAACAAAAGCATTTTTTAAAACAGTGACTAAAAGACAAAATGTATTTGTGTGTTTATTATGATAGAGTTAAAAAAAGAAAGACAGCGATATTCAGTGAAGGTTATCTAATCCTCTCAAGATTTCCTATAAAGCAAACTAATAATCTCTGCACTAAGATGTAAACAGAATGGTTGACAAGTGGCCAAGGTGCCCAGAAAGGCATCTGCATATGCCAATACCTGACTATTTGAACAAAACATGGGAAGAACTACAACAAACAATTCACTGGGAGCATTCATGATGTTCTGCTTATACAACATCCATTAATTATGGAAAGTTTCAGTAGGGAATCCCAGACCCTCCATCTTATTTTGGGGAATTCCAAGGTGTTTCCAGGCCATAAAGGATATATATTGTAAAACACCCCTCCAGCAGGTTCTGGTCCTGCTCTCAGTGGGATCCAATATTACTTGCTGCAGATATGCAGTTGTCCCCAAGTAAAAATAGTTGGATGGATGAACTAACTGGGAAAGACAGTTAATCTGGCTCTCCCAATCTATTTCCTTGTTGTATTTAAGATTCAGCAGAATTTGAGCATCAATCACTGGTATATTTTACAAATGTAGGAATGGAGATTAATGTGTGTTCCTTTGTGACTTATTATTACATGGCAATTGCTTTATATCTACCAAACTGTGAATATTTTTTTTTAGAACAGAAATATCTTTTGTTTTATTGGTAACATGTTTTTTTCTTTTCCTCAAAGATTAAGCGTTCCTTGTGAAAAGGTCCTCTGTTGGGAAAGATATGGATTTAAACAGTACAGCCCAATGCTGGGGATAGAAAGCTTTGGATATACACAATAATTCCCTGGCTCAGTATTAAGAGGACTTTCAGTAGTACTATGAATATGTTACAAGCTGTGGACCGGCACATTTTGTTGCTGTAGGTGTTCTTATTTAACTCAACTCAGGACAGAAAACTAAAATTACCAGATAATTTTACACAATAAATTAAGGCCCATTTTGATTGATTATTTTATTTTGGTGAGATGAGACTCTTAGATTAACACGCCATTAAATATTCTCTTCTTCACTAAGAAATGTTCACATATTGAAGTCTAATCAGATTTTGTTTTTTGTGTTAGTGAACGAAAGTGATTTAAACGCGTTTAATTAAGAACAAAAGCATTTTTACGCCTGAAAACTGTATTAACAAAAATAGAATGTGTTTTCTAGCTAAAGAAAAGGTTAGAATATCTTACTACCAAAAAAGGAATAGCTGATGTTATCCTCTTTAACGGATTCTCTAGTAGCCATCTGTCAATATCTGACATCTTTCCTAGGAGAGATTTCCTCACTTAACACTTTCAGCTAAGTGTTTGGTGTTTCTTACATGTACTGGGTATTTCAAATCATCCAACATTATCTTTAAAAGACAAAAATTTCATGTTGCACAGTCCAATTCTTCAAGCACCCTCTGATATATACTAGAATTTATGGTAGATTTTATGACGGTCAGGTCCTGCTGCAGCAAAAACAATCCCAACCATGATACTTTTATTTAGGTTTCCGAATATTTCCTTGATATGCCTTTCAGAAGTTCTGCTCTTTGTCTGCATTCTCTCCTGCCTTCACGTTCTTCTCAGAGAGCAAAACTTTCCACAATGCCCACATCTCATGAAAGCTAAACTGGTGTACCTTTTGTTTCAGACTATAAGCCGCTACTTTTTTCCCACGCTTTGAACCACCAGGGGGCTCTTTAGCAGGACGTGAATCATTGGAAGTCAAAATTGGCAATCAAAGAAGAAAGTGCTGATTTTCATATAAAACAAGCACATGCTAGCAGCAGGCACCTCAGAGAAATATTTTCAAATTCATACCCCCTCATGATGGAAACAACACGAAGAAGTTCATATGATGCCGCTTTTAAGTTATCTGGCAATACAGATCGATAGCCGCAACACTAAGCTCAGCGTGAACGAATCCATGGTTCGGCGTTCCCTACACAATGCGTGCTATTAAGGACACATTGCTGCCCCTCTGCTCCGACCTTGTGAAAAACCGAGACGAGATACCAGCGGCTTATAGCCCGGTGAGGCTTATATATGTACGTTTCCAGTTTTTATTTTTATTTAAAAAAAACAAACAAAAAACAAACAAACAACTGTGTAGGTGCGGCTTATAGTGAGGTGCCCTTTATGGTCCGGAAAATATGGCAGTCTATTTCTCTTTGCACAGGCATACGTGTATGTTACCAGTAGCAAAATCCTGCTCATGATGACAGTTTGGGACTTTTGAAAACTTTTTAGCATCTTGCAGTTTGCTTACAGAGGGAACTTGTGTGCGGTCAGACATTTTGAAAATGTAGTTAGAATTATATGGAAACTTGTCTATGCTTGGAAAAGCGTGTGTGAACTAGTTTTGCTTTAGGCTATGGATGTTAGATTAGGGATAGATGTTCAGCTGAACATGTGCACATTTCTTATGGATAAATAGCAGCCGCCTTCCAACACATAAACGGGCCATAAATTAGCACCAAAATCCTTTAGACATCCTGTTTGTGATAAACGCACTGTACTAATGTATATGACGCTGTATGTGAGATTTTGTTTAGTACAATTATCTGAATCACTGGGCTGTGCATAAAAACAAAAATAAAATAAAGAATGTCTGCCCTAACAGTTCTCCAAAGGTGATGAAAAGCAAAATAAATTTTTACCAGATTGAATGTTGGGTCCTTCTTCCTCTCCTAATAACATGTCTCATGTGTATCATGCATGTGTCTCCTTGATTATTTGAATTTTCCTCTGTTTATTTTGGGGTTTCGCCTTAGCTTATGAGACTTACACACATACAATTATGCTAATCAAGACAACAGTAAAATGTCTCCAGAAAAAGTTGTCATTGTTCTTTGATGTGAAAGGCTTACATTTTCTTATTAAAACACACAGAGCTGTATCACAGTAATGCTATTAATTATAAATGTTAATTTTTTAACTCGGTTTCAAAAACTTTATGAATTCAAGGATCAAATAAGTGTTTTTTTTCCCCTTCCAGGTTATAAGTTATAGACATTTAAAAGCAAGAATCCCCTTTAAGGACTCTCATTTGCTCTTGTGGAATAAACCTTGTCTTATAGGTTCAGAAGACGTGCTGTGCAGCCAAGGCAACAAAGGAGAGCTCCTTATTACGACAGCACCGGCAGGTGTGGAGCAGAGAATGCCCCAGGCTGCAAAAAGCTGAGTAAGTACCCACTATAACTGCTTGTCATTATCTGCTGCAGTTTTCTGAATCAGCTTCTCACACAAAGAAACCATTCCGCTTAAGCTCCCATTGCACCCGCATAGAAATCTGCATGACAAAGATGGGGGTGTTTAAAAAAGAGGGAACCAAGTCAGATCAAAGAAGAAGAAAAATAGGCCCATGGGGGAAAGAGGTAGAGAGGCTTAAGTTGATTTCCTGATTGAGTTTAAGGGTTGAATTGAGGTAGTGGAGTGACCAGGAGAAGTAGGAGGTAATAGTTGTGTCATCTCATGGGAAACGTTGTCTGCCCTTCTCTGTGTTGAAGCTGCAGTGGGTGGTCAGGACCTAGAAGTGTCCTGCCTTGTGAAGTGAGAAGGGCAGTGTTAGCTCTGGGGTGCAACTTGTTTGGCTGTGTGATGACTGTGTCTGAGCCAACCAAGGTTAATGATATACACAACTATGAGCCTCAGTAATGAGCCATCTAGATATGCCACTTCTTGCATCCCTCCACACATACACAGAATACCTTGTGAAAGCGACATTGTCACATTGAACACTGGTAAATAAATTGCTATGGTTACCATGTCCTTTCTCACACAGTCATAATAACCCTAAGGCCAGCTGTTAAAAAGCCAGCATCCGTGGGTAATTTCCACCACAGGCCATTTAAGTTCAATTCGTACTAGAACTACAAGACACCATGTCTGAAAAACCTTCAGTGAAAGTCCATTATTCTTGTGTGATGGATGTTTCTAACTCCTCATCTCTGCACAAACCCTGTCATAAGCAGGAGTGAAGAACATTTCAGAAAGTTCAACACATTCTTTTTTGAGAGTTTTATATTATGCCATTATAAACAATTACCAAACTGCAAATTAAATCTGTATAAAAATTCTTGCACTCTTTCTGGCTCCTAAGTAAGGATTTTTTTTCCTACTTGCCCTATCTCTGTAATATATTCCAGGATAAATGGTTACAATTAACAAAAAAGGAAATAAATTAAAAAAGAGAAACCAATTTTAATCTTGCCCTATGTTGAATTGAAATCATGGTGTCATATAGATAGTGATAAATGCTTTATAAAGGTGCCCATCGATGGATCCATCCATGGCAGCCTAACGGTACTGCCCTCTGCCAGTTGCTAGCTGACCTTTACTTGGCTAAACACACAAGGGTGTGGGAACGCTATGTAGCTCGTAAATCATTCTGTGCTGGATTCACTTGACATTTTTGAGGTTGTTCTATCATATATTTGAGAGGAAAAAAATGAATGTTCATTTCAGGTCTTTTACCCGTTTTATCACAGTGTCTTTGTGAAACCTCTTGGTATATATTTATAGATGTCATGAGGTTTTTTCTTGTCCTATATTTGAACTGAGTGTCTTTAGAGGATATGAACTGACTTTTCTCTTTCTTCTGCAAAACAGGGAGCAGGCAGAGGATGATATCCGTGACTTCTTTAATGAGATCAAGCCAAATGATATAACAGACACTGCCATCTTCTTACTTCAGAAATACAGTAAGTCACATTAACGGTCTTTCTCTGTATGTAAATATATATATATATATATTTTATGGGTATATATTTTTGCTATTCAGGGCAATCTCTTGAAAGGGAGCGGAAAGCATTCAGAGTAGCTACTGTTGTGCCTCTGTATCAGCTCAAAGATGACCTGTGCTTCAGGCTGGGCAAAATGGAGGATCAGCATCTCAATGAACGCATGTCAAACTGGGAACAAGTAAAGCAACAGGTATGTCTCACATGTGACATGAAGATACAACTGGATGTCTGCAGTTTAGTTGCAGCAACCTTGAAAAAGGCTGGCTTTACAAGATCTGCATTTATCAGATCTTGTAAAGATCTGATAAATCTCTTAACAGATTGAAAAAAGATTTTTGCCTATCAGTTAAATTAAATAAAATTGAATTTAGCAACTTTTGGTTTTATGGAGCTGTATTTATTTACCCAGACATATTATCAACTTTGTGTTGCTCACTTCTACTTGTTTCGTTCCCATGGGCTCCTGTTCTCTTGTTAGCTGACTGCTCACATAAACACAAAGCCAGTTTGACTTTAAACAAGGAAGAAAGGTTGCTATGCAAGTAAGCATCTCTTTCTGATTCTTTTAGAATGAAAATTCTAAAGTCTAGAAATTTTCCGATGTTATTAGAATTTAGTGATGTACTTTACAGCATATAATCAGTACACTTTGACTTTACTGGTTGGTTAATACATTTCAGACTGAAAGTATATGACATTCATGTTATAGTTGGTTTTAATGGACAAAATCAGTTTTTGATATAAAGAGATTGTTACTAATTACAAAATCCATTCATTCTATTGGATGTCCAGTGAAACTTTAGTTCTTAAAATGGTTAGGCCCCACAATTTTTATGGGATTTGTATTTCTCTACACACAAATGGTATGCTTGGTGATCATAGTGAACATTTTACTTATTTCATAATACATTTTATGCTTTCTGCAGTCATTACACATAATTTTTTATTTTTTTTTGTATTTTCTTTTTGTTTCTCCAACCCTTCTCCTACTTACACACCAAATACCATTGTATGAATATGTACATTATTCTTTGTTCAGTTTCTTTAAATCATGTACCTCTATCTCATATTGCCATTCATGACTTTATGATGAATGGCATCATAAAGTCATATTAGCACAAAAGCATATTTGTGCTAATATGCTTTTTGAGTTTTTTCCATACTGCATACTGTGACCAAACATCTCAACTATAGTCTCTTTTGTCACTGGTAAGGATATTGTGGCCCTTTTGCAACTTTGAAAACTTCATTTGCAAACAAAACTGTTTTTGTCTCTATCATACCACCTAAAAATATTGAACGTAAAGGATGTAGCCTTTTGCAAGGTTAAATGTAATGTCGTGCAACATGGCAGAATGCAATTTGCAAGCACTGTGTGAGAAATTGAAGTTGACAATAATGTAATCAGTGCTTTACCCTGTGATTAAATTCTAAAAACTTAGTTATACATACAAGGTGATGGCCACTAACATAAAGTAGTGCAGAATAAAAAAGCAATATTTGATCTGTCTTTTCTCTGATATTTCTTAATAAAATTCAAACCGTTGCAATCAGAAGTCATCAAGTCCAGCCATATGTAATTTCCTGTCTGTATAAATCCAGCTATTCTGTGAAGGCCATTCTGTGGAGGACAATTAGAGAGCAATAGTGAACAAACACCATCATGGGAATGAAGGAGCATGGCAGTTGCAGCACCATGCTGTGAGAATGCTCTTTTTTTTTAGGAAGAACAGACCAACTGGTATGAGTAAATGACTAGATAGAGTTAAATACAAGGCAATACTAAAATATAAGCAGTTAGAGACTTCTAAAAACTTACAACTATGGTCAACCCCTTCTTGCAGAGCAACAGCACAAACCGTAAAGGCAGAGCTACCATGCAACGGATTAGATAAAGGATTTATGAGAATAAATGTCAGTTGTACCCTTCTGCTGTTGTTTCAATCTGATGGAGTTTCCACTTTTTTGCAAATAATGTTGAGTAGGTATTTCAGTGTCTAGGTAACCAAGTCAGGAAGAAACATAACCCAAAAGACTTGTGCCTGTACTGAGGAAAGTGGCTTTACAAAGCCACATATGATTTTTATTTGGAAAATATTTGGAAAACCACATATTATTAATACACTATTATAACCCTAACCCTATCACTATTTTAAGTCTATTATTTAAAAAAATATCAGTACAATTCTGAGTGAAAAATGGTACAAATGGTACAGGGAGTAGTACTTTTGCGAGGCACAGATAGAAATGGGTGCATTTGACCTAAATGGTAAATTGACTAAATATGAAAATTGTTTTTCAGTTAACCAGGTCTTTTGCATAGCGCTATTGTCCATATACCTGTAGGAAACTTGGGGTTCAGCGTTTTGCCTTAAAGGTACTCTGACATGTGGAAGCAGCTGGAATTGAACTCAGAATCTTCCGGCTGCCAGATGACTTCCATGGAGCTCACTTAAGACTTTTGAATTTGTTCAGTATTTATACAGTCGGAGATGTCGACACCATTTGTGTATTCCCTCCCACGGCCAAACAACTGAGCAAATCATTGCAATTTATGAATATTATCTTCTTGTACTTTCTCCTATGACA